>NC_039287.1:2223591-2332963 GCF_003368295.1 Carassius auratus
TAGCACTATGGTGCTCATGTGGGACTCAGGTTCAAGTCTGGCCTATAACATGTCCATTCCCTCTCTATTTCACTATTCACAATAAAAGCCCCTTCCAAAAGGTTGTCCATTACTACTTTTGTGACATACTACTTTTATTAAAAATAATAATGTTTCTTTTCTTTTTTTAAATAAAGGTTACAACTCTTTTGTAAACTTTGTTACTTCTCAAATGCTTTTTATATATTTTATCTTTTAAATATATCTTTTTTATATAGTTTATACCAGACACAGACTTCCAATCTGTGTTAATACGAAATACAAAAGTCCATCATGAGCATTTTATAATATTATATTTTAAATATCATATATGTTTTAGAATGATGATAATCTAAAATAAGTCAAAAAACAAACCATTGTGCATTTTTCAATAATTTCACACAATAAGAAATTAAATTGTAATTTTTTTATTCATTTGTAACATATTAAGATTATTTTTAATAGTAATTCCACATTTATATATACACATATATATATAATTTTATTTATTTTTTATGTTTTTTTTATGCATTTTATATTAGTTTATTTTATACTAAAACTTATTTTAGTTAGTTGACGATGCAGCATTCTCATTTTCGTTTAAGTGATTTTAAGTTAGGCTTTTCAATCTAATATTTATATTATTTGAGATTTATTTTAATTAACAAATATTTTATTTAAATAGTGACATTTAGTGTTAGCATGATGGGATGAAATATGTAGTTACGAATGAAGCATATCACTTGTGATCAATCCAGATGTCAAATTCAAAATTGTATATAACTGTCTGTATTTAGATATTTAAAATCCAAACTATGAAATAAGCTGAAGTAAGAGCTGCCCATTTTATTCCACAAACATTTAATATATAGTTTCTCTATACAAAATGCTATCAAAGACAATACATTATTTGACTTACCGTCTAGTCTCACACCCTGACCTAATACTAGATCTAGATTGCTTTCATCACTAAGGCTGCACATTCCCAGATTTCCCACTCATTTCCTTCTCTCTTTTTCCCTGCAGGAGGAGAGTCTGCAAAGGCTGCGGGTGGATGAAATGAAGCGGAAGGAGATCACCGATCATTTCCAGAGCACGCTGGTGGACATTCAGAATCAGATCGAGCAGCACAGTAACCGCAACAACAAGCTGTGCCAAGAGAACAGTGAGCTGGCCAGCAAACTCAAGACCATCATAGAGCAGTATGAGCGGAAGAGAACAGGTACAGACCGAAACAACACACAAGACATATCTGTACACATACCATTTGAAATGCATTAAATCCACACATAAGCAGAGATACAGCAGGCCCACCTTTCACAGTCCCTCTGCTGCATAACAAAACTCTATTTTCAGCTACACAGCACTGTGCTGTCTATGTGGGCAGTGTGAAGACTGTACCTGTTAATATGGGCCCTAAATAAATATGTGCTTACGGTGTGAAGCAGATTGAAGACCTGTGTAACGAAAGCCAGCAAAATTAATTGGGTATTTTTCAAACACCCCAATATCTAACAACATCTGTCAAAGCGATTCAGTCACAAATCCATTTAAAGCTGCACCCCGAGGCACAGTCGAAATTAGAGTCAGTGTGTGATACGATTTGATTTTTTGTTCTGGTCCATCTGAAAAGCTGAATGAGTCATTACTGGGGTTCCGAACTTACTTCAAACTCTGCAATTACATTACAGTCAAAAAAATTCAGAACAATTACTTTTTTTATGTCATATGAAGCCTCTATGCTCACCGAGGCTGCCATTTATTTGATCAAAAATACAGTAAAAACTGTAATTTTGTAAAATATTATTACATTTTTTTTCTATTTGAGTATTTTTGTTCAAGTGCAGCCTTAGACAGCCTAAGAGATTTTCTTAACCATTACAAAATTATTCCAAATTTACATGAGCAATTTTTACAGTCACTGTGCATAAAAAAACATATGCGTGTTTTAGAGCTGGAGCCTGTCAGAGCTGTAATTTCACAACACTAGGTGGAGGAAACTACACACTCACACTTTCTAATCCTGCTATATGCACAGCAGATACTGGTATTTTTTGACTTTGACTCAGGGATTCACGCCTGGTTTGACAGTGAATATAGCACCTTGTAAAACACTCAGTATTCTGTATCTAATCACATGAGGATCGACCGATGGAATGACAAGCCTGATGTGTGGGGAAGTTAAACTCAATCTGTCATGCTGATGGGTACCACAGAGGCTGCTCGCACACAGCTGTGTTGTGGGCTAAATTCGACACCGAGAATTGAACTAACTCGAATAAATTGTGCAGCGTGTCTCTGCTGCCCTCTGCTGGCTGCGATAGAGACACACATCTCATGAGCGGGTGCTTAATGTTATTTATACTAGAACATGTTCCTGGAACAACATCCCTATTGACCAATCACCACCCTGATTTTAGGTGTAAAAGAATTGATACGAAAGCTGTTCCAAGAACAAGAAATGATGTTGATCCTGGAACCAGTTCTGCTTGTTAATCATCACACTGTGTGGTGTATCAGGATAGAGGCAAACCCAAAATCTCAATGTTGAAATGCACTGCCTTAAATGTTGTTCCTAGAAATTACAAGAGCTGGAAAGGGAAACTACAAAAATAAAAGGAAATAAAATCCGGCATCCCTGCGACCCTAACTAGGACAAGTGGTTTGGACAATGGAATGGAATTAGATTAAATCAGCTATGACCCCATTGCGTCTAAATTAATATTCTGTATTTTTATGCAGACTTTAGAGAAGATCTTCAAACACAGAGATCTACAGCAGAAGCTGTCTGATGCCAAGCTGGAAGAAGCCAACATGCTCCTCAGTCAAGCTGAAGAGAAGCACAAAAGGGAGAAGGAATATGTAAGACACACAGATCTCCTATCCTGGCTCTTCAGATTTGCCTCAAGCAAAACGAAGGGCAGGCAAATTCATTTGCATGTGCTTACAATGATTTTCTTTACAAGCAGGGTCTAAAACGAAGTGCCAAAATGCAATTAAAAACTAGCTTGTAAAAGGAACTGCAACATAATATATTAAACTGATATGTATGAATGATAATGTGACCTTTCCTGATGAATGCATTCAAATAAAGCTGTCAGCTAAAGAAAACATCTGGTGAGTGAATTGCAAGTCTTCTCAGTGGAAAATTTCCCATAAAAAATGTTTCTTGGATCTTCGTTTGGTCTCTATAATTCCATGTAGGAAAACATATGTAAAATAAACCTCACATAAAGGTACTGAAACAAGAATGCAAAGAACAAAATTACAATACTTTTATGATATAAAGTCACTTGCTCATCTCAAGTGACAAAATATCCATATAAGAATAAATAAATAAAAAATAATAATAAAAAGAAAGAAGTATAAATATTATATAGCCTCTAACAATAAATTACATTTTCTCACACGAGGCAAAAAGTAAATTTTAGACCCTGTTTATAAAAACGTTTCAGTGAGTCTCAAGAACTGGCACATGTTAACATCTCACCATTTATGTTGTTAGTTGCTTAAAGAGGCTATTGAAAAAACAAAGAAATGCTGCGCTATGAAGGAGCAGGAGTTACAGATGAAGAAACAGGTAATGCCAAGTTCTCGGCCTCTCTCACCTGTTTGTGTGTGTGTCTTGTGTTTAACCAGTTACTCACTCAGGCTGCAGAGTGGAAACTACAGGCTAAAGAGCTGAAAGAGCAGCACACTGTCATGCAGGCCCAGGTGAATATCTATCGCTGTGGCATTACCCACAATCCAACACTCTCTCCTCTCTAGCTGTGGTGTTTCTCTCACGGAGCTGTGTGACAAACCACATAAACAAATCAATCTTTAAAAGGCAATTCATTTATAATGGTGATTCATAGCCATTAGGAGAACTTAATGCTCTGTCTGGATTCATTTCAGTTGAGATGGATATAGATAAATTATAGACGGATGTTTATAAAAAATATATACTGGTATAGATATAATGAGAGCTTCACATTCCTGTGTAGACCATAATAAAGTACTTTTTTAAGTGCCTCAAGAGATAGTTTATCCAAAAATGAAAACTCTGTTCATTTTTCTGTTCAATTCATTTAGTCACCCTCAAAGATGTATGACTTTTTTTCTTCAGTGGAACACAAAAGGAGAAATCGTTTACAATAAATAAAGTCTGAGGTTTTCCAGCAACCAAAAGGGCACAAAACATCATAAAACTGGTGCATATCGAGAAATATTATTTGGTCTTAGAGCAGAGAAATCATGTAGATACTGGTTAATTCTTTAACCTGATAACTGTCACTCACGTTTTTGAAGATAGACTTGAATGTGCATGATACAAACCCACATTTTTTTAATTCATGACTGAAAACATTTTGTGACATGATTTTGATGTACCATTTACATGGTAATACAATGTCTGATTTTAAAATGGGTTTTGAAGGATGAATTTTGAGATTTTATGTTTTCAAGTGATATATAACTTCTGATGACTTCTAAAATGTGATAGAGGAAAAAGGCAACGAGGAAGTCTTATTTTTAAAAAAAGGTCAAAACTCCTTTTGTAATGTAGATTTCTGAGGGTGCACTCTTGTCATAAATGAATCTATTACTTTTCCTACATAATTTTTTACAAAAAAATATTGGTTAAAATATATTTTTGGGAGTCTTAGACCTTTCCAACGATATGTAGTTGGTCAAGATTAGATTAGATTTGATTGTAATATAGTATAGTCAACGTAGGCGTCCCGTATAAGGGACGGGGTGACAGTTAGCAGGTTAAGGAAATGAATGCAATCTCACTGTCTCTGAATCAGCAAAGTTATGAATTTGAGTTATGTTGATAGCTGTATGAAGGCCTCCTGTCTTTCACGGCTCTATTATGGCAACACAGACGGAGATATATCATTTCAGTGTATTATTATAGTTCACAAGCATCACAAGTGCTCAACAGTAAATACGACCTGGATGCGTTTCATTGCTGCTATCATAAATAATAAGTGATGCCTTTCACATTACATACTGAATCATTGCAGAAAGTGTTCATTTATTTAAAGCTTTGTGTTTTTTGACTGGAACATTTGCCTTGACTAATTGCAGATGGATTGTGTAAAGTGCAGCTGCAATATCAGCGATTAACTCTTTCATCTTTCCATCAGGTCCATAATGTAAACAGAAGAATGAATAAGTAAATTAATGGATGTATGAATGAATAAAAGTAATATTTATTTATCCATTCATTAATGTATTCGTGCTTATGTTTATTCATAAGGGAATAAATACATACATTCATAGGAAAGAACAACTTTTTTTTTTTTTTTGCTTTTTCCAAAATAAGATATATGATATATGATATATGAAATATATGATATATGATATATATGATATATGAAAAACAATATAAGAAAAATTTAAACGGAAGGCCAAGCTGATAAGTATGAAATGTCATTGTCATTGTGTGTGTTTCTCTTACTGTACTCCAAGGTATTGATTTACAGTGATTTTGTGGATGCTAACACTAATTTTCTTCTTTCAGCTGGCGTTGTACTCCCAGAAGTTTGATGAGTTCCAGAACACACTAGCAAAAAGCAACGAAATTTACATCACTTTCAAACAGGAGATGGACAAGGTTTGTTGTGTTATGCACACTTTTAGAGTCAAAAGTTGATAGGAAAAAAGTAGGAATGATTCGTTTATACTTGTATTTCAGTGAAAATATCTAAATGATAAATTTACTTCCTTTAATTTACTTACTTTCACTTTATTTTAACTCTGCTTGATGATGCAGCAAGATACACTTGTATTAATGCTACAATCTCTGAAAACAAGTCTTAATCTCTGTTTAACTGTAAAATAAGACAAAATACTTTTGTTAAAGGTACAATTTGAAAGTTTTTTGCAGTAATATCCAAAAACCACCTGGCTAGAGTTATATATTTTGTCCGGCTGATTACTGACAATAGCTCTAATGTTTTCAACTACTTGTAAATCATGAGAAAATCCCCATTCTAAACAGTGTCACGGGGCAGTGCAGTCGCCTGTCAATGACGTTAGTTCCCCATTGTTACCGCCTTTACTGACGTAGAAACCACATGACAACAGTGTCGTGGACATTGCGGAAGTAGCTTCGCGACAAACTTCAACTAGAAAGAGATGTCGATCTCGCTTGTGTTTAACTCGACAGGTGAGTTGTTTTGATTCGTATCTTTACAGAAAACGTATGCTATTATAACAATTAACTAGATTAGAATTATGGGGTGCCAATCACGGGGCATCGCGTCTCTAGCCCCGCGCGAGGACTCGTCTGATCTATAGTCTGATCGCGTCTTTGCATTGACTTTGTATATAATCTACTCACGCAAATCGTTGAACTTGCATTAAGTCCATGATTTATCTTTCCGTCTGATTGATGGCCGTCAGCGGTTGAGTAGAAGACAACAAATCCTATCATTCCACGCTCTTTCTTAGCGTCATCAAACCACGCGATTGTTATTGTTTTGATAGTGCGCCCTCTCGTGGCAGGTCCTACAACCGATACCTTTAAGTATAGGATTTTTTCCCCTTTTTTTTTTTTTTTGAAGTGAACAATTTAAAATGCCTTTGTCAATTTTAAAGCATATAAGTCTTATGCTGATCACATTTTTATTTGAACAGATGACAAAGAAGATGAAAAAGCTGGAAAAGGAGTCGGACATATGGAAGACACGGTTTGAAAGCTGCAATAAAGCTCTTGTTGAAATGATTGATGAGGTAATGTAATGTAATGATGTAAATGACTTGTCAGTATTTGATTATCATTAGCGTTTCACTTATTTACTGTTTAACTCCACTCCAACAGAGATCAGAAAAGGCCAAAGAGTTTGAACTCTTCACTTTGAAAATCGACCGTCTGGAGACTCTGTGCCGAGCACTGCAGGATGAAAGAAAAAGTTTATATAGCAAGATTAAAGAAATACGGTCCTCAGAAAAGGCTCTAGCAGCTGCAGTGGATTTGCCACAAGTAGATGAGCTTCCAGAGCTTGTCCAACTTCCCAAGTTAGCTCCCAACCCCATGTTGACCACAGAGATGAAGAGGCTGCGAGAAGAGCAGATTCGTCTGCAGGAGTTTGCAGCTTCCTTGGTAAGTTCCATAACAGATGATGCTGGAGAATCTGATAGTGGGGAAGAGGAGACGGCACAAAAGATTCCAGCAATTCCTGAGGCTACCAAACATGAGTCTACTGAACAAGAATCAATACAAGATGAATCCTGTACCACAGAAGAAAACAAAGCAGAGGTTGTTAGTGTAAACGAAGAGAAGTCATTAGTACCCTCAAATCCTGAACCCACCAAACCTGAGACAGAATCCAAACTTTCTAAAGAGCCTCTACAACCAGAGATCACTGAACAACAGACAGGAATACAAGATTCAGTCAAAGAGGAACCCAGCCAGGAAGAGGCGTCAAAATCAGAAAAGACGGTTGAACAGAAATCCCCTCAGCCAAAGCCTTTCATGAAAGAAGAGTGTAAACTTGAAAGTGTTATATCTGAGCTACCTGAACCAGAGCTGCCCAAACAAGAGCCCCTCAAACAGGAACAGCCAAAACCTGTCACGAAAGATGAGTGCAAAGATGAAGCTGTTAAACCTGATCTACTTGAACCAGAGTCACCCAAACAAGAGCCCCTCAAACAGGAGCAGCAAAAACCTTTCACGAAAGAAGAGTGCAAAGATGAAGCTGTTAAACCTGAGCTACCTGAACCAGAACCAGAGCCGCCCAAACCAGAGCTCCTTAAACAGGAGCACCCAAAACCTGTCACGAAAGATGAGTGCAAACTTGAAGCTGTTAAACCTGAGCTACGTGAACCAGAGTCGCCCAAACAAGAGCCCTTCAAACAGGAGCAACAAAAACCTGCCATGAAAGAAGAGTGCAAAGATGAAGCTGTTAAACCTGAGTTACCTGAACCACAGTCGCCAAAACAAGAGCCCCTCAAACAGGAGCAGCCAAAACCTGTAACGAAAGAAGAGTGCAAACTTGAAGATGTTAAACCTGGGCTACCTGAACCAGAGTCGCCCAAACAAGAGCCCTTAAAACAGGAGCAGCAAAAACCTGCCATGAAAGAAAAGTGCAAAGATGAAGCTGTTAAACCTGAGCTACCTGAACCAGAGTCGCCCAAACAAGAGCCCTTCAAAGAGGAGCAGCCAAAGCCTTTCACGAAAGAAGAGTCCAAAGATGAAGCTGTTAAACCTGAGCTACCTGAACCAGAACCAGAGCCACCCAAACAAGAGCCCCTCAAGCAGGAACAGCCAAAACCTGTCATGAAAGAAGAGTGCAAACTAGAAGCTGTTAAACCTGAGCTACCTGAACCAGAGCTGCCTAAACAAGAGCCCTTCAAAGAGGAGCATGTTGAGAACGCCGCAGCTGCATCTGATGAACCCAAAGCACAGGCAACAAAACCTAAAGCCTCAAAATCCCAAGAGGCAAAAGCGAAGGCCGGCAAAGCCCAGCCTAAAAAACAAAGTTCAACCAAGAAGAAAGGCTCTGCAAAGGGTCCGAATAAAAGCTAAGCCGAAATGTATTACCAAAGTAGTTTTTATTAATCATCTCTAGATTAGTTTGTTTGTGTAGATAGACAAGTCTGGCTGTAGACAGGTTTAATTCACACTGCACTGACAGTTACCAATAAAGACAACAGACACGTTTGAAAGGTTTTGTCTGATCAGTGTGTTACGCCTGTCAGCATCTGTTGGTGTTGGTCTGTGCTTGTTTTTGGCAACAGAATGTTGAATCTGCATTTATCGAGTCTTGGAAAGTGTCAGAAGTGACGTAGGCCTACTGTACCAGTCTGCATTGGTCTGTGTCTGTCTGTGCAGTTTGAATTGGCCTTATAAGTTAATACAGATGATGACAGACTGGTCATAGGACACGTTCCTTTATGAAAGTTTACTATGAAGATGAATATTTAGAGATGGGTGTGATACTTTTTTCCGCTTGTAATACTTTCTTAGTACCTTCAAATAAACGTCTGTTCTTGACAATCTTACAGGTATATGGTAAATGTTCTCTTTCACAAAGACATTTGATTATATGACTAATACAATTTAAATGCAAAGATTTGTGTGAAAAAGGCAGCTAAACAATTGGTTTTCAAATGTTCTGGATGGAGCTACTTAAGGTGTTTGTGAAGCTATGAAATTTACACCTCTTTCAAACTGGAGATGGAAAAGGTTTGTCACACGTGGGAAATGACGTAAAACTGTTTTATTCCAGTAAAACATTTTAAAAAGTTGAGAACTTCTTGGTGTAGTTAGATGTAAAAGTTTTAAGTTAAATTCAAAGCATTGTGTGAACAAGGCAAATTACAGCTAAATACTATTTACAAAATAATAATTTTCAAGAAACTAGCTGCCAGGACGTTGCTAGGTGGTTGGTTTTTAGAACATTGCAATGCAGTTGATAAAATCCGGATCAATCAGTTTTGACCAAAATATCTCAATTTTGTTTTGTTTAGATTTTTGTCATAATTAATATTTTATATATATTATTATCATTATATATTATTCTGAAAATGTTTTTGTGCTGTTACCTTGGCTGGTTTAGGGCAGTAGGTGTTGCCAAGTCCCGGTCTTAATGAGTGATTAATTGAATCATTCATTCAAATGATTCAATGGCTGATATAGTTGAATTCATTTCACGTTTATTTGTATAGCGCTTTTCAAATTGCAAAGCAACTAGACAGAAAATTTAAGTTTCTACTTTATATTTAGGAGTAGCTGATCAGTAGTGACCGTGTCAAGATGATGTGATTCAGGCAGAAATATACAGTAAAAAATCATGCAGTTAGTTAATGGCATGTATTCAAACAAACGGTTAACACTATTAACAGCAATGATTATATGTTGAGATCAAACTTATAGCATGTGCTTGTTGTCTTCTAGCTGTCTTCCTTTGTGTTTCCACAGCATGAAGGTAATTAAGGTTTCAGGGCTCTGCCCTGGCAGCTTTGTCTATGTTATCTTTGTTTAATGTCTATTGGTTTGTCTTGTGTCTTCACACATTGCTTTGCCTTTATTTATGCCTGCCATGTGTTCCTGTGGTCCCACCTCCTTGTATCCCTTGGTCATGCCCTCTTGTTTAGGCCTTGGCTGCATCCGACAACTTAGGCAGGTGACTTGCTGCCTCGCTGGTGTATCAGGCAATGACTTTGCAGACAGCGTTTTTGCACAAAGGCACCTCATGAAACTTTTTGATTTTGGACAAGCTTCTGAGGCAGAGTAATGGTTTAATGATCGACAGCAAAATATAGAAAGCTTTGGTGACAACTAAGTGAATATTTCATTACCGTAATATTAATTTCTCGCTAGAAATTACATAAAAAGTGGAAAACGTTGATCAAAAGCATTTGGATGTGCCTTGATGCCTTCCTACCTTGGAATGCGTCCTCCAAAGGCAGCATTTCTCAGTTTTCGGATGCAGCCCTTGTCTTGTCCTCGTTTCTGTAATTGTGCTCACCTGGTCCTTGTGTACTTTCCTGTCTATATATTGTGCTGTTTTTCCTCTAGTTGTTGCTAGTTCATCTTGTGCCAGAGACACTTGCTGCTAGTCCAGTCTTGCCCTGTTACTGTGTATCCTTTTTTTAGTTTTTGCTCTTGATTTTTTATTTTCTGATTTTGGTTCAGCTCTTTAGTAATCTTGTTTATATTTAATTGTATATCATATTTAGTTATTCATCAGTGTTGTTTCTACTCTTTAACTATTTAGATTTTGTATTTATATTTTTCAGTCTAAACTTGGATATTTCCGTAAATAGAAAAAAGTATTTTATTTTTATAGTTTTGCTTTTTTCATCAAGTTGTTTCTCTGTGTGTTGTGCTGAGTAGTGTTGTTGTGTGGTCTTGAGTGGTGCCTTGTTGTGTGTTCCCTCCTGACCTGCTCTACCAGCCTGAGATTCCCTGCCTGTTGGTTCCCCAAGGCGGCCTGCTAACCGAGCCTGGTGCTGAGAACCGTATCTCTGACACTGCCTGCTTTGAGCTCCTTCGCTCTGCTTGCATGCTCTGCTGTTCTCTGCTCTGGTTTTCTCCCCATCATTCCGCCCAGATTTGACCAACGACTTTGACTGTACCCCAGACTCTCTACCTCTCAGGGCATTGATCTCTCCCTGCTGGTTGGACCTGTCCCAAGATTGTCCACCCCTGTGCTGTGAACTTTTGTTTTCAATAAATCTTGTTTCACTCACTCTGCATTTGGGTCCCTTCCTTTTGACCGTGACATAAGGTTGTACAAATTTGTGACCCTGGACCACAAAACCAGTCATAAGGGTCAGTTTTCCAGTTAAATTATTATAAAAGCTGAATAAATAAGCTGGCTTGTTAGGATATGACATATTTGAAAGAGATACAACTATTTGAAAATCTGGAATCTGGGGGTGCAAAAAAAAATCTAAATACTGAGAAAATCGCCTTTGAAGTTGTCCAAATGAAGTCCTTAGCAATGCATATTACTAATGAATAATGATAATACATTTTTTATAGATGTACGGTAGTGCTTTTACAAAATATCTTCATGGAACATGAATCATTTTTGGCACAAAAGCAAAATTGATCATTTTAACCGATCGAGTGTATTTTTGGCTATTGCTACAAACTTACCCTTGCTTCTTATGACTGGTTTTGTGGTCCAGGGTCACATTTATGAATGAACCTCTCATTTTATTCAATCTTCCCGGTCTATTGTTATTTCTTATGAAATCTGCCTCGAACATTAGCTACAATGTACATCAAATGATAACTTTAATTAACTTAAAATAAGCAATAAGCAAATCTACTTCACCAGCACCAGCTATATACTGCAAAAACTGAGGTTCAAAGACTAAATACTAAAGATGGCTGCACACTTGCTTCTCTGAAGCAAAAGAGCTATAAAATTAATAGGCCTATCACTTTTGCAAAAGGTATTCAGGAAAACGGCACTTTTGCTTGTGAGATATTACTGATCATATATTATTATTATTTAAAATATTATACAGAAATATTTTTAATAAATTATAAGGTCATTACAACTGCATTATAAGCTTCATCACACAGTGATTGCTTTTGGACTCTCTAGGTGTTTTTTTATTGTTTTGCAAAATGAGTGATGCACCTTAATCTCAGCTCACACATCGTTAAAAAAGCAATTGTTATCGTAGATGATAAATGTTGCACACTCCTAAAAACACATCCATTTTGAATAAACCACAAAATTTGAACAATTCTTCATGCTGATAGCACAAATGCAGCAGGGCAGGTTATGTGCTTAGGTTTAGAACAATTGTGATTAACCCCAAATTACATTTTGGGCATCTTCTAATAAAAGGACTTTCAAAATAATGATGATAAATTATGCTAACTGCTGGTCACTGGCATACAATAACTCCTATTGCGCACCATGATTTTTACTCAAGCAGCAGTTGCCATGGCAACAGCCTAAAAAGACAAGCAGCTATCATGCTTTCGCTGTTCAAAATGATTAAGTGCCTATATCTGCAAGTGAATATGTATCGACTTGTATTTATATAGAAATTCTTTCACATAATTTTCCACTCTGGATTACAGATCCTGTACCTTGTAGACATACTTAAGCATTGAAGATCAAATCGAAATATCATATATTTCAGTTGTACAGCATCCCTCCACATACACAAAGAAGCCGCCTTTGTCCTGTTAAACATACTAATACACAAGCAGACCCAAATACATTTGTTCTGAAGGAAGATTCAGAGCAAGTTTGAGTTATACCTGCAGGCAGTTTTGTCTTGAACGGAGTACACTTTACATCATCTGATCTTGAGTTACTGTATGTGTAGCTACTGTGTTTGTTGTTTGTATGGCAGTAGAGATATAATCTTAGACATATATTATTTATTATTTCATTTTTAGAAGACAAAATCATGACCAACCAAAGTAAACAAAAATGTGTTGTTCCACAAGAGTCCACATATTGTTCTAGTACATTTAAATTTTACCTACAAAAAATGTATTTATTTCTGCCATTCAATAAGCGTCTTTGTCTTCCAAGATTCACAAACCAAAGGTTGTCCACATGAGAGTGCCTGCTCATTTGATCAAAGAAGCTGCTTCATCTGCAATAATGATGTTCATTGAGCATTGCTATTTGAAATGGAAAACAGGAATTATGCAGACAGGCCCTTGGGTGGATGAGATTGAGATCAAAAAGATAACTGACCAAGCCATGGAATAATTAATAATTAGTCTGTGAAAAAGAAAGATCCTTTTATGTATTTTATTGTTTTCTTGTTTGTTTTTGTACAAAAAAAAGCAAATTTGGCATACAGAGATACATTCACTTGTCACAGTATTGTTGCTTTGTTTTTTTAAAATGCAAGCTCAAACATTTCAAGGGTGGCATTAGTATATACGCAAAAGCATACCCTTTTTCTTTTATTAAAAGACACGCTCTTCGACGATCAACATTGTATGCTTTGATTCTTTCTATTGTGTTCCTAAAGATAACTAATTCCACACAAAGTGTCGACAAGAGCCCAAAATAAGTAATTCTATCAATAGAAAAAACAGGGGAAAATACTAGCATGCAAATGCAACTTTTGTCAATAAGCTTCGAGAACTTTGAACGAGGAGAATGGCTTTACAAAGTGATAGTCCAGATTGCCACAGTGAGGACACTGCTGTACATTGCTGTACTCAGAGAAATACTGCATGCCCACACGTACGTCTATGACAGGTTTCCCACAATGCTTGCAGTTCAGCCGGGCCTAGGCAGACAGAGAGTGGTGGTGCATTTAAAACCGAAATTTGGTTTTATATGTATGTATGTATATATATACATACACACACACACACACACACACACACACACAAAATATATACACAGTGGAGATCTAAAGTTTGATTTCCTAAATTTCAAGATTTCTGTTTAAGTTATCTTAACAGGAGTAGATGGACAGTATTTTAAGCATATTTCATACATTTATTTTATTCTGAAGCACAGTATAAAAAACTTATATGAGATACAAAAAAAAGAAAAAACACTTTTCAAAATTAGAGAACACTTACAGATAACTCCAAGTTATTGGTGTTAATCTGGCATATGGTGCCAATTTCCTATTTAACTGGCAGCATTCCTCCAATATTCACTAAGATTGCAAGAAGGCGGGCTGCTCTAAGGTGACTGAAACCCTGCAAAAGGACGTTGTACAGATGAAGGGCAAAGGTATGACCTTTTCAACCACTGCACAAGAAGTTTGTCGTTCCAAATCTGTAATTTCTTGTTTAATTTATTTGGGTCTGATCGGAAACATTATGTTTGGCGTCAAACTGGGGAAAGACTAAAACCCAAGTGCATAAATAAGTCAGTGGAAGGTGGAGGAGGAAGTGTCATGGTTCTGCACTAGGAGTTGGGCCTCTTATAAAGCTACAAGGAAGGGTGAATGCAAATATTTATCAGAACCTCCTTCAGCAACATGCAGTAACTTCCCTGCAAGCATCTCCCAATCATCCTGCAATTTTCATGCAAGACAAAGCCCTGCAAAATGGGTAAACCAGTTCCTTGAAGCCAAGAACACTGAAATAATGAAATGGCCTTCCCAGATTCCTGATTTAAGCTCGGCTGAAAATTTCCTTGGAAAAATCCTTGGTGACAAAGTTATGGCCAAGAAACCCACTACTGTACAGTTACCGAACTATGGAAGAAACTGGAAGAAGAGTGGCCAAGATCACACCAGCTCAGTGTGAGAAACTATTGACGTCCTTATGGCTCACTCAAAGCAGGGGTCTCTACACTTCCTACTAATTTCTGAGAGCTGTAACCCTCCAAAATTTGTGGTTACAGTGGTTACTGTTCTCTAATTTTGATCACTATGTTTCAGAAAAAAAAAATCTACTGTTTATAGATTGTTCTCTAATTTTGATCTCCATATATATATATATATATATATATATATATATATATATATATATATATATATATATATATATATATATATATATATATATATATATATATATATAAACGGTACAGACCAAAAGTTTGGAAACATTACTATTTTTAATGTTTTTGAAAGTAGTTTCTTCTGCTCATCAAACCTGCATTTATTTGATCAAAAATACAGAAAAAAAATGTAATATTTTGATATATTATTACAATTTAAAATAATTGTTTTTAAATGTATTATACTTTAAATTATCATTTATTTCTGTGATGCAAAGCTGAGTTTTTAGGATCATTATCACATGATCCTTTAGAAATCATTCTAATATGATGATTCATTATCAAAGTTGGAAACAGTTCTGCTGCTTAATATTTTATCAGAACATGTGATACTTTTGTAGGATACTTTGATGAATAAAAAGTAAAAACAAAAAAAAAGAAGCTATGTTTTTAAAATATAAATATTTTGTAATAACAATATACACTACTGGTCAGTCATTTGCGGTCAGTAATTTGTTTTCTTTCTTTTTTTAAATAAAATCAATACTTTTATTCAGCAAGGATGTGTTAAATTGATAAAAAGTGATAGTAAAGAAAATATATTATTAGAATATATATTATTAGAATTTTTTTTTATTTTGAATAAATGCAGTTCTTTTTAACCTTTTATTCATCAAATATATTAGACAGCAGAACTGTTTCCAACACTCATAATAAATCAGAATATTAGAATGATTTCTAAATGATCATGTGATAGACTGGATGTTACATGTGACACTGAAGGCTGGAGTAATGATGCTGAAAATTCAGCTTTGCATCACAGGAATAATTTTTTTTTTAAAGTATATTCAAATAGAAAACTATTATTTTAAGTTGTAATAATATTTCACAATATTACTGTTTTTTTCTGTATTTTTGATCAAATAAATGCAGGCTTGATGAGCAGAAGAAACTTCTTTCATAAACATTAAAAATAGTAATGTTTCCAAACTCTTGGTCTGTACTGTATATATGTGTATATATATATATATATATATATATATATATATATATATATATATGTGTGTATATATATATATATATATATATATATATATATATATATATATATATATATATATATATATATATATATATATATATATATATGTGTGTGTGTATATATATATATATATATATATATATATATATATACACATATATATATATATGTATATATATATATATATATGTGTGTGTGTGTGTGTATATATATATATACACACACACACACACACACAATTTAAATGTACTAGAACAATATGTGTATATATATATATATATATATATATATATAATTTAGGTATTTATGAGCACAAACAAATTGATTACCTGGCAGCAGGGTGACGCAGCCAGTATGTCGTATGTGTACATTGTGCCCAGCTGGTGCCAGCTTCCATCCCACCTGGACTTGCACTTTATACACACGATTTTGTGCACTCCTTCCAGGCAGTCCACACAGATGGCATAAAGGTGCATCAACCTCCCTTTAGAACATAAACAGAAAACCCTTTTAAACTGCAATTAGACTCTAATTAATGAAAATATATTCTGATAGAGGGTTAATGATATGCCATGATCAAAGCATTATTATCTGTCACAGCTGCTTTGCTTCTTTATTAGAAGAAGAAAAGTTATTTATGTTTCGGTACTTTGCTCAAAACTGCTTTAGTCTTTAACAACAGTCATATTTCATTCTCAAAAGCTACTTAATGATACTTGAATTGTTTTTGTTATGGTAAAATGAATATCATGCACAGTTTATCAACTCACTCGGCTCAATGTTATTTAATAAAAATGGAAAAGCAGGGAATGGAACATTTGTTGCTGTTCTTGGCATTTTAGCCATTAACAGTGTGCCTGCAATGTTCCAAAAAAAGTAAAAGCTCTTTTGTAACCAGGGCAAAAGAGACTCGATGAAAAAAAAAAAAATGGCAATGTGAACCAACAGCAAAAAACAAGGTACTAAGTGATATTTTTATTTTAGGTATACTGATAATATCACTTCTGTAAATATATTAATACTAAAAATTTGTTGAATAATTATTTTCATGTAATAGCTGCTAACCAAAAAAGGAAAATATTAAATTCTATACAACTTATTAATAAAAATGCAAAAAAAAAACAATTACAATTATTGATTTTAAATGCTACAAGTGATTTTATGCATCACAACATTATAATGTGTATTAAAAAAATATATATTTGTAATGAAATTAGTTTAAGATGACAATTAACAATGTCTGAATTATTTGTGTTTTTAAAGATTAACTTTAAATGATTGTTAGAATATAACATAAGTATTCTAAATGTTAAAACAGAACAAATGAGCATGAACATTTAATAACTAAATATATTGCCTAGCAAACAATTCTGAACATATATGTATTGTGCATCCCTAAATAATATTTTTACTCTATATTTTAATAATAAAAAAGATATAAAATTGATAGTGAAAAAAATTACAGTTCTTTGGTTTCGGGCTATGCTCCGGGCCCGGACCCCTCCCCCAGGACAGCACGCTAAATTATGCTTGATATTCGCCTTAAGATTAGATGTAATGTAGATGTGAACTCATGAAACTGAGTAAACTTAAAATAATACAGCAATGTCCAAACTTAAAATAATTCAGTTCGCATTAACTGAAACTTGTTTAAATGAATGAAAATGGAATTTAAAGCTGTGGCTCAGTGGTAGAGCATTGTGTGGGAATGCAAAAGGTCCTGAGTTCGATTCCCAGGGAACAAACATGGCTAAAATATTTATGCCTGAATGCACTGTAAGTTGCTTTGGATAAAAGTGCCTGCCAAATGCATAAATGTAATTGTAAACCAGAACTTAAGTTCAACTGAAATTTTATGGGACACAGATGTATAATAAATTGTAGAAATTTATGGGACACTGATGCAGAATAACACTTTCCACACTAATATAAATATATATATATATATATATATATATATATATATATGAGAAGTAAATGAGAAATAGTGAGAAAAGTGAATTTGCTCACCTTGTAAATGGCAAGGGACATCATACTCAATTTCATCATGGCGTGAAGGGCTCAGGAACAGCGTTCCATCCACTAAAGGGAACTGCTCAAAGATGGGCAGGGTGTGATGGCAGAGGGCACAGTTCACCACATTGCGGTGACTCGCACTGAGTGCAGAGAGGATGAACTTCCTGAGATCCTCTCCCTGGCCGGCCTGGGCATCGTCCTCCATTCGCACATGATAGGTGTTAAGCTTGTGTCGGGGAATGTGCGTGAGCAGCTCAGAAAGATCCAGCCTCCTTAAGAACTGCACAGGGTTGTCTCCGGGAGAAAGCCGAGGGAGGCACATGTTAGCGGCTCCCTGCTCAAGTTGAGCCCCGCCACGTGCCAGCCCGCCTCCAGACAGCAGATGCTTCCTGTGTCCTTCCGTATGAACCGCGTTCTTAAGAAACTCACCCAGGTGCCTTGAACACCGCGGGCCACTGAGGGACTGTGGGGAGAACGAGGAGAAGCCTGAAGGAGGGGACTGAGCGGGGGATTCGCAAGGGGAGCGGAGCCCGTGGGAAACCCCGCCGACGGCATTGGGAGTACCAGTGTGACATCTCTCCTGAGAGTTCTGCCAGTCTGCTGATTGTCTGCGAGACAGTTCCTGACTGGAGCCACGGTGTGCTAGCTTATGGCCTGCAGATGATTTCCCTTTCTTAGACTCATCGGTAGCTTCCGGACCACCTCCACCGCAAGCGCCACCTCCGGAGGCAGAAGCGCTGGGCTTCCAGCTCCCTTTTTCTGGCAACTTCTTCTTGCGCTCGTCCTGCATGCGCTTCACCTGGTACCAATCCGTGTCTTTTTTCAGGTGTCCCTGACCACAGCGGCAGGAGCAGAAGCGGAAGGCCAGATCGTAGCCCTTTTTGGTCCACATGTTCTGTCGGCACTGCTTCTCGTTCCAGCTGCGGGCCCGGCCGATGCAGTTGAACTGTACCAGGATGCTGCTCTCCCACTCATAGAAGCACTGCAGGTGCATCCAATTGCCGTAAGGGCAGAGTTCACTGTTGCACACCACACGCTGGTAGTCGTCCTTCTCAAGGTCAATGGGACGGCCCAGACTGCACACTAATGGAGTGGCACATGGGGCCTCTGCCAAACACAGTCAAGATTATATTCATTTAGGTTTCATGTGATGGAGTAGCTCACCTAAAAATGACAATGCTTTCATTATTTACTCACCCTCATGTTGTTCCAAATCAGTATGACTTTCTTTATTCGGTGGGAAAAGAAAAAGAGATGTTAAAGTGATACACTTTCATTGTAGGTGAAAAGAAGATGCAATGAAAGTGACTTAATTGTCAATTAATTGTTAAAAGTTGTGACTTAGGCTGTTATTTTGCCTAATATCTTCTTTTGTGTCCCAGGGAGAAAAAAATGAGCTTGGTACAACATGAGGGTAAGGATTTATATTTCTGGATTCCTATATGGTAAAATATATGTATTACAGATTACAATGCCTTATATTAAACACACACAAAAAAAAGAGTATTCTTATTTTACGTGGGGTTAAATGTTTTGCACGCTAATGTAAAAAAATAAAGACTGAATTAATAAATCAACCCCAAAAAATAACATGAGAAACATTTGAATAAAGAAAACCTTCAACAAATTCACTAACGGACATCTATTCATAGATTCAAGCAGCTCCACTGGCAGAACGTTCAATGTCAGTACATTCAATACATCATTTCTATTTATGATAACTCTGTGGGTGCGAATCCCACTCAAATAGAACAAATATTACGCAACACTCCTATGAATGAAGTCTGAGTGTGTGTCTCTAGAGAAACAGAGAAAGACAATTATACAATAGAGAGCTTCATTCTTTAAATCTGATTGTAAAGCGCTGCCTTTTTCTGTTTGTACACTACCTTTCAATTCAGACTATAGAAGTATGGAGTGACAGAATTGTGTCACTGTGTTTTCTTCTGTTTTCTCAATAATCGCTCTTACTGGGTTTCTCTCACAAGTTACATTTAAAACATGGAGTGGAGTCAGGTGCTCAAAGCTTGTTTTGAACGCATTTAGGAACAGCCATGTGGCTCCGCTCCACTCATAAAAGCGGTTCCAGTCCAGATTCCAGCATATGCATCACTTAATAACCTGCAAAAAGTTTTCTGAACTTTTTTTTCATACAATTTGCCTAAAACATATTTGCTATCCGTCAATAAACAGTTACAACAAATAATAAAATAAACATCGTTCTGTAGTACTGAATATAAAAGAGCAGTGATATTCAACAGCTCTTGCTCATTATTCATAACTGCCACTCAAAGACAGATTCCACTTTCCATTACCTCAAGAGCCAAACCGATTCTATGGATTTTGAAACACTCTAACTGCACATCATTAGCGTGATATGATCTGCCATTACACAACACTGATCCCCAAATCGCATGCAACTCTATTTCAAGTGCATCTGCCCTTGAACAAGGCCTAAGCAACCACTTTGTGCAGCAAGATCAGTGAAAAGACGGAAATCTCCATGCAATGTCGTAACAATTCTGATGGTGATGACACGCGCACTAAACAAGTTGCTGCAAGCGAGGGAACATTAAAAGGAAGATAACGCGCACGCACGTTCAGAGAAACGTAGCATTTGGTAGAACATTGACTGAAGTGACGTTCTTACCGCTTCTATTGTCGCTCGGCGGACCCGCTGTCGCTCCAGTCAACACCGAGGCAGTTCCTCCTGTAACCGCAGACGCAGAGGCTCCATTTTCTTGCTCGTCCCCGCTACTGTTCGTGCGTTTATTTCTCTTCCCCTTGTTGCTTTTTTGGTTGGGCATAATGGTGCGCTCAGTATGAATGCAGCCTGTCAGCGACCGCCACCAAGCATTTCTGCGGATATCATGTCGAGGGTGCTTGGCGAATTCACTGCGAACTGTAATGCACGGGGGGTGCCGATGTTACAGTTCGATCATCATCGTCCTCATCATCATCCTCCTCCAGATTTGTGCAGGCAATCTTGACAGCAGAGGTACACCATGAAGAAGGCGTGTCCCTCTCTTGTTTTGATTCCTGCTCTGAAGAGAGAATGTTCCTCTGGCCCCGCCTCCATCTCTGATCCAGACCTAGAGCTCGGAGTTATTAATAGCAGCACAGACCTAAGAGGGAGTCCCGAGCAAATAAATAATCGACACACTGCTAAAATTATTAGTCATAAATGCTTTGCCACATATGGCTTTAAAAGTGATATACGTTATTTGAGCTTTTATATAGATAAAAAAAAAAATCAAGGGTCTAAGTAGAACCTTAGCTAAATGGATTTGATTAGAGAACATTTTTTGATTAGAGAACTATTCATGTACTTTAAAGAACCCAGAAATGGTTCTTCACAGCTGTATCACCGGGGAACCTTGTTTTAAGTTATACTTAATCAGAATGAGCTTTATTTTTTAAAAATATATAAAAAATGTAATTTTTACTTTACTTCTAAAGAAGAACTTTATCCAGTCCTAAGAACCAATCAAATCTTTAAATGTCCATTTTAACTAGGCTCGTGCATTTAAAGATAAAAAGTCAGAAATGTGAAATAGAAGTCTCGACTCCAGTTCATGCATTTATATTAGTTTATTACACTTTTTAAATCAACTGTCTCCAGCCATTTTAGAAGCAGATGAACTATCATAAGAATAAGGCAGCAACATAGAAATCCAAATACACACTAAGGTTAAAGTCAGTTTTAAATTATTCTACATTTATCTTAAAAAAAAAAAAAAAAAATTAAAAAGGTTTTCCAAGTTTATATGCAATCATTCTGGCATAATCCTCATAATGACACAGTAGAAAGTTATAAACACACTCCCCCCCTATTTTTTATTGATTTGTTTAATTCCTATTGCTACTCATGCTAAGGTCTTCCTGAGCTTGAAATGGCACAAACTGCACCATTGGGATTCCTAGCACATTTCTACAGATATAAATAACAAGAACAACACAAGTAAACAAGGAGATCTTTTTGCAAGAGCTTTATAAAACAATATCACACTGTACAGTTGATGATTTGAAGTTGTTGTTTTTTTTACATTTAATTCCAGAAAATCATAAAGCAGACACATGCTATTTACTAATTTCTGTTTCTCAGCATTTGAGATTTAATGGCACACATAACTTTAATGTCACAGTAATGATACTGCAAAGAAACAACCTCATGATCACCGCAGACGACCATTATGCATTCTACAATCAATACAGTCAGAATAAGACATCAGAGGTATAATCTGTCAAACTGATATTAACCTGCATGGATATTAATTTCAAATAGGTTCATTCAGTCCCAGAAAACCAGTTACATGATCATGAACACTATAAAGGTTGTGCTATTTAATGATATGGCTGTTGAGTTGTTTGAACAGGGAAGATTGCTACTTTACAAAAACTTTGTGCCGATCACTCCCCTGAGCGTAAAGTTGCGGTATAAAAATATTCCAACCCAGTATACAAAAATGTTACATTCTGGAGTATATTTCCATATCAAAATGTAGCAGTGACCTGTCTAAAACACATTTTCACCTTTAGAGAGTTTAGAGAAGACCGTTAAATTCAGTCCTGCAGTAATATGACATCAACGTTGTCATGTACTCCTTGCAGTAAGAGCTCCCCTTCGAACGTGATGACCTTCTTTCGCTTGGCCGCTTTCAGCGTTCCGACCAGAGCTTCAAAGAGGTTGGCGCACTGGTCATCATTAAACAAGACTCCAAATTTGACGCTGATCTTCCCATCTGCATCTGTGAGACAGTGAGAGTGGTCAAGGCTCGCTCTAAATAATTAATTAACAACCATGAACATTTATATTCTTAATAAAGCACTAAACCAACATAGAACCAGTGTTGGCAAATTTCAAAAGAAAAACGAGCACAGAGAGCCAAATACCACAATGACACCTGAATTTGTGTCAACTAATAGAAATTAAACGACTAAAGACTGGACTGATGGCTGCTGAAAATTCAGCTTTGCCATCACAGGAATAAATTAGTTTAAAATATATTAAACTATATTTAAAAAATCTTATTTTAAATGTTAATAATATTTACAATAATGTGATCAAATAAACGCAACGTTGGTGAGAATAAAATACTTATTTCAAAAACATTGCAAAACAAACTTAATTAGATAAATGTATAAGATGCTCTTTGACAATAGAAAAGCAGATCAAACCAAACATTTTAATGTTTAATTTTCGAATCAACTTTTCACTCATTTTAATATCATTATTTGGAATTGGCAAAACAGGGCAAAATAAGCATTTTCACTGGTGGTCTCAGACGTTATACCAACAATGTTGATCAAAAACAGCACAAGACTTACTTTTACTGCCCAATCGACGGATCTCATCAACGAGCAGTGTAACTTCTATTTGAAAACTACATGATATAAGTGCTGGAGCAGGGTTAGAACTTAACTCTGCAGGGCTGCGGCCCTCCAGGAACTGAGTTTGACACACCTGCTTTAGGATATATTGAGATTCCTATAGTCTAGCTTTGGGTCATGCAATGCTGATTCATGTTTGAATATGTAAACATATTACAGGAATATTAAATAGTTCGTTTAAAACGTCCTAAGCATTCTTACGTGGATTACAACAGTAAACACGTGCTGAATAATAAATAGCTAATCTGATTTTAATTCTTTACACGCTTCATTTAGCGCCCTCTCTGGATGAGTTGAGAATTGCAACACCGCACCCCACCGGTTTATTGCAGATGCTGCCCATATAAAGATTATAATTACTTATCATCTTGAATTTTGCTTGAGAAAATAATACGTGTGGCCTACAAGCCAAACCGCTGGTTAAACATAATGAGGCATAATTAGTAATAGTCTGCACGGCTTTCATTGAGCACGAGGATTATCATTTGATCAAGCAATGCGGAAGTAGCCTACTAATCTGAACACTGAAAGTGAGAGAAATGTGTGAAAAATTGCATTGAGGCACATTGTGAATCACACATATTTTGAACTATCACCACACAGATTGAATTCCCTAAAGTATAAATAAACAAACAAACACTTCTATGCGTAAATCCATTCACACGGCATCAAAAAGGGTTGCATACAGATTCTGGATTATTAAAGTATAACTCTACTGGCGGGGAAAAAACATATATTCGGACGAATAATTCATTAACATCAAAATCATTACAAAGCAGATGTACGTTGTATATTCTTACCTTTGTGGTGGTTTTGTGCCGCCGATTGCTGATTACAGTGAGAAAGAGCTCCCCTAGATGGCTTGGTGTGTGTGACGTCACATTAAACGGCCCTCATTAGGTTAAACTAGTTACAAAGTAATTTGTTAACCTAAATTGAATTTTTGGATTATTTTGTAATGGCACAGACACTAATACTATGCCGCTGAGTGATGCCATATCTCAACAAAATGTCAAATGTATAAGCGCTTTTAGATTTGATGCTACATGTGTAAAAGATACTGACATTAAAAGTACACATAACAGATTAAACAACAGCTTTAATGGACGTCTGTGATTCTAATAATGTAGGCCTAACTCTTTGTTGTATAGCTTGTTTTGGCAATTAAAATAAACTATAACCTGTTTACTATTATTATACGTTTGATGCGTAAATAATACAAGTAATACTAATTTATTATTTTAATTTACTGCAACATTCCATGAAAATGCGATGCAACCTGTTTGAACTATATATATATATATATATATATATATATATATATATATATATAAATATATATATATGTGTGTGTGTGTGTGTATGTGTATGTGTGTGTGTGTGTGTGTGTGTGTGTGTGTGTGTGTGTGTGTGTGTGTGTGTGTGTGTGTGAAATTTCATTTACTAGACACCAGATGGCAGTAAACAGCAATTTATTATTGATTCCTGCAATTTTTTTAATTTTTTTTTTATTAATGCTCAAAAACAGCAATACAAATATCAACAAATACAAATAATAGACAATTATATATATATATATATATATATATATATATATATATATATATATATATATACATATATATATATATATATATATATATATATAAAAAGGGGGTGTTTAATACATTATAACCTGGGGAAAAAAACTATTTGAGACATGTCAATAGGAAATTAGTTACAAACAAAGTTTTTTAAAGCATTTTGTTCCTAGACGATCATGTCATGGATCATGTATTGCTCAGATTCTCTCATGGAAACAAAAAAGAGAGATATGGAATTTTAATATTTGCATCTGTGAATGTGGAATTTAGCAAGCAGCAAAATCAGATTCACTGCATAAAACTGCTTTTTTTGGACAATTGGACAATTCAACGTTAATATAATATAAATGAGTAGCCTATATATGAAATTTGAAGAAAAAAGCGATAGATAGAATGCGCATGCGTACGAAAATGACGGGCGGTCCTTAGAGAAGTTTAGGATGTTTGTTGACGCCCCTTTGAAATGTGGGAAATGTGGTTTTAGGTGCCTGACGCTTCTTTTGTAGTCTACAACGTATTACGTAAGGGGGTCAGTAACTACACTGACCAACCGGTATGGTTTTAAAAACAAGGTTTCGCCTCTTATTAAAGGTCGTAGTCCGCTGTCTTACTGAGTAAACACGAGCATACACTCCAGGCTCGTGGTTCTTTTGGGAAATCGTTTTACATTCATAAATATATATATATATACATTTTTTCAGTGGGAATCAGAGGACACCGGCAGCCTGCTATGTCTCCTGTACAAGAAAATTCGCGATGGCCCCGAGTATCAAAGTTCACTCTGTCAGCATGTGCTGCAACTGTTGCAGAGTTAGGTAGCTACGCATCCTTTTCTAGTTTTTAAAATAATGAATAAAAAAATAAATTCATATTTTGATATATTAATTAATGTCTACAATACAGTATATGTTAATAATCATTTGAGTGTACTTCTGTCTGTCTGTTTATAAAAAAATTATTTTAGTCACATTTCCTCTGGACCTTACCAAAACCAGACTTCAGGTACAGGGTGAAGGTGGTTCACGACATCATGGTGGAAATGTACAGCCTCCAAAATACAGGGGCATGCTGAGCACAGCTCTAGGTATAGTGCGAGAAGAGGGGCCCTTGAAACTGTGGCAAGGGGTCACACCAGCTATCTACAGACATATAGGTAAAATGTTAATTGCAATGTGTTATATGCATGTACAGAATAAAATCTTGATGCACTTTCCTGAATTATTAAATATATGTATTTGAATCCCCTTCTGACCTTTGGAATTCCTCATTTTTAGTGTATTCAGGCGGCAGGATGTTAGCTTATGAACAGCTCAGGGAATCTGTCCTGGGAAGATCTGAAGATGGCGTTTTTCCAGTATGGTGAGGGAAACAGTTGTGGAATATGAAACAGGACAGTGATTAAAGTCTAAATAGATGGGATCAGCATATGTTCTGTGATGTGTATAGGAAAGCAGTGATCGGCAGTATGATATCAGGTGCCTTGGGCCAGTTCATCGCTAGTCCGACAGATCTAGTGAAGGTTCAGATGCAAATGGAGGGCAGGCGTCGTCTAGAAGGGAAGCCGCCAAGGTGAGACATAGACTAAAAGGAATAGTTCACCCTAAAATTAAAATGTGCTGAAAATGTACTAACCCTCAGGCCGTCCAAGATGTAGATGAGTTAGTTTCTTCATCTGAAGAGATTTGGAGAAATTCAGCATTACATCACTTGCTCACCAATGGCGTGAATGGGTGCCGTCAGAATGAGAGTCCAAGCAGCTGATTAAAAACATAATCCACACAACTCCAGTCAATCAATTAACATCTTGTAAGTAAAAAGCTGCATTTGTAATAAACAAATACACCATTAAGGTGTTTTAAATCATCGCCTCTGGCCAAAATACTAGTCTATAATCCATAATTACAATTCCTCAGATGAAAGGTCCGTCCCCTGTTGTCCTATTACATCAAAATCTACTGACATATTTGCTTAGCAATGTTTTAGACTGTTTTCACCTCTCTATCTCTCTCCTGATTCAGACAAATTTTTGTGGTTTACTTTACTTGCATAAGTTGTGGATTCTTCTGGACTCTCCTTCTGACGGCACCCATTCACTGCAGATGATCTATTGGTGAACAAGTGATGAAATGGTAAAATTCTGTTCTGATAAAAAAACAAACTCATCTACATCTTGGATGGCCTGAGGGTGAGTAAGTGTTTGGATGAATGATTCCCTTAATTCATCCGTTGTTTTTAAACTGACAGAGTACATGGGGTTTACCACGCATTTACAAAGATCGTAGCAGAGGGAGGAATACGAGGCCTTTGGGCTGGATGGGTTCCCAACGTTCAGAGAGCTGCACTGGTCAATTTAGGAGGTACAGTAGCCAAGACTTCTAGAAATCAATTGTCAGCTGCCCTTTTGTAACACGTTAAATATTTTTCACCTTATTACACATTTAGATCTCATGACATACGATACCGTAAAGCATTTTCTGCTGAGAAACACCTCCATACCAGACAACAGCATTTGTCACGGATTGGCCAGGTGAAAGTTTGCTATTATACTAATGTTGCCATACCTAATGATGTCATGTTCAACAGTATGTTGCAAAACATTTTTTACAGCGTATGCTCAGGATTGGTTGCAGCTATTATGGGAACACCAGCTGATGTGGTGAAAACTAGAGTAATGAACCAGCCACGGGATTCAAATGGGAGGTTCGTTTGGTGTATTTTTTTAAAGCTGATGTGTATTTAAAACAATTTTTTAGTTTGTTATATTAACATATTTTTATGCTTCTGTTTGCAGGGGTCTTCTCTACAAGTCTTCTACTGACTGTCTGGTTCAGTCTGTGAGAAAAGAAGGATTTTTTTCCCTCTATAAAGGATTTCTACCAACTTGGTTTAGAATGGTACTATCACTTTAAATATGACATGAGTTTATTCAAGTTTTATTGTCTTGTTTTCCTATTCTAACTCTGTTTTCGTTCCTAGGCTCCCTGGTCTTTGACTTTCTGGCTTACATTTGAGCAAATGAGACGAGCAATGGGCATCAGCTCGTTTTGACGAATTTAAGAGTTGGACCTAGAATATTTTTTTACTTTGTCTCTATAAAGTTTCTGAGCTGAACATTCCAGTCCTCATGTTTTAGGTGTGAATTTAATTGTATGCAGGTACACATTGCAGGACACGAATATTAGGATGAAGTTGTTTGATCACTGTATGGTGCTGGAAAAATGTAAATGGCATAGCAATCATTAAGTCCTTTAAAAAAAAAAAAAAAGACATTTGTTGTCTTCTTTTAACATTTTTTAAATGGTTTTAGTTTTCTTAACTATAACAAACCTGGATCAAACAACCACTAGAGGGCATCCAGTCAAAAACAATTGAGCAGAAACGAAATAAACCCGGAACGTAAACATGAACCCGCTGTGTGTGTCATTTCCGCTCTGGCTGTTTTCACATTCAATCAAATGGCAACGCTGAGCAGCGGCTCGTCTCGGCGTTTAGTCCAGTATGTCATCGTCCGATCAGACCTTATTCACACTTTGTCGTGGCCTTTAGGGGCGGTTATTACTCAAGCCTGTCACGCGGCCACTGCTGCTATACATTTACACTACAGTGACTCTGATACTCAGGAGTATCTGGCAGAACTGGACAGCATGCACAAAGTAGTGCTGCAGGTTAGTACTGCAATTACATCACATGCATCATGCGATTCTGTCTCTACAGTGCATGATAGGATGGGTAGCATTATATAGTAGTCTTTGATCTCTCTAGTCTAATTGTTAACAAATACTAATAAATCCATTAGCCTACTCGCAAGTGATAAATAAGTGAATAATTTAAATTTCATTAAAGTAATATTTATGTACTATTTTTATAGTTTTAAGTTTTATTGTTACTTTTCCCCACAGGCACCAGATGAGGCATCTCTCTCCGCTCTTGCCAGTAGTCTACTAGAAAAAGACATTGCACATAAGCTATGGATGGAGCAGCCAGAGAATATCCCCACATGTCTGGCATTGAAGCCTTACCCTAAAGATGCCGTGCAGCCATTTCTAAAAAAGTTCAAGCTTTTCAAATGAATTCTGTATGAATTGTACTATATAAAAACAAAGATTGTTCAGAATGGGATGTGGCTAAATTAACCTGCTGGAACAGGTTTTCATCCATATATTGTTTCGACTCTTAAAAGAGCGGGTTCATTTTAGTGAATTACATTTATGAATCAGTTTTACAATTAATCTTACTTATATCATTAATGTCAGACTCAATTAACCAAGAACGAATGTTGGGTTATGTTGTTCTAAATATTAATGATAACTATCTGACTGGATGTTCATATGGCAAAGTATTGTTAAAAAAAATACACATTCAGTTTCTTGTACTGCATCAAAATAATAATTAATCAAACTGTTATTAAACAGTTTAAATTCCATTCACTAGATATAAAGATGGCACTTGCAGTCCTTTTTTACATGGTGCTTTATTGCAATGTGTTGCATTCTCACATTCATGGATGTTATAGAGATTTGTTAGTCAAAGCATAATTTCCTTCAAGGTATGTATCTACACCTTGGAAAAGCAACAAAGGGGCCATATGCACGAGTGAGTGTTTCTTGTTTGTCTGAGTGTATATGTATGCATGTGTGTGTAAATGTATGTGTGTGTAAACTTCAAATCTCAGTTTGAGCAGCCACAAAATTCCATGAAATGGACAAGAAAAATAAGACCGATTCAGTAGATGCGAAACAGTTTTGCAGCCCGCAGGACAATCCCGCAGGAGCTGGACCCAGCATGTGACTGATTGTCTACAACGTCCTAAGAAAGGTAGGATTCTCCAGATAAACCTGGATATAGAGAAAACAAAAACATGACAAAACATGCAGAAGTCTCCCAGATACATCTTCATTCATTATGTCCCACACACAGCTGCAATGATGCCTCTTAAGAAAAGGGAAAAAAAAAAAGTTCACAAGTATTATACAAAACTGGACAAAATGAGTAAAATGTATATATCTATATATATTTGTTTATTTATATTAATTTTACAGGTGAAAAGTGGAACCTTGCCTTGAAAGAACAAGCGCCGTTTCAGTGGAGCTACAAACACATGACTTCCCTTTACCAATACAACTAATATCTGGATATTAATAAGGCAGCACTTACAATATGTGAAAAATCTCAGGTAAACAGTAGCTACTGTAGATGATACCGTGTTAGAGATGACATCTGAATGACGAGGAGAGTGTGTGGTGGTCGATACGTAGGATTCACTACTATGATATGAGGAAATGCAGATTGTACAAGTTGGCATAAATGGTTCTTAGCACTTGGCACTGAGCATGCGGGGCCTGAAATGACTTTCAAAGCCTACGATACAGACCAGGATGAACAGAAAGCAGAGTACGATGAGGAATGTCTTTAAAAGATAAAGCCAGAAGGTCTGAACTTGAACGCAATCACTAAAAGGACGGGGAAAAGGGGAGGTGGAGCACCTGAAGAAGATAGGCATAGTTAGATCTATGGTTCAGCAGCAGAAAAACACTCATGTAGCAAAGTCTCCGCTACCCTGCTCTTTTAAGGGATCCAGTGATGAGGGTCCACCAAGCCAAGTTCTTCCTGAAGAACCCGAGACACGTTTAGATTTTTCGTGGAAAGCAAAATGGCATTTCACTTAGCAAAAATACATTCAGGGGGTATTCTTTTTTTTTTTTTCCGAACATGACGCTATATTCTGATTTAAACATGGCCTCTTTCCTGGTAATTCATGTGTAAAGTGCAAAATTAGATTGTATTCCTTGCAAGTTCCTGGTACATTTAGGTTTTTAGTAAAAAACTTCATGTAAAATACAGCAAAAGTCTTACAAAGGTCAGTATAAGAAAATCTTCATAAACAAGATGACGTTCATCAAATGGTGAGGAGCAGTCCTCTATGCTGAAAATATGTACAAGAGGCACCTCAAATTTGGTATAAAGAATCCAGCTAAATAAAGTCAAATATCGAAGTATAGTTGCATCAGTATGGTTTTCTCGTTTTTAGCCCGAGTAGTTTGAAACCACTTGTTTCGAACTACAAATGATGTATATCCTTGAGTTAAAAAACTAAATAGAAGAAAAACTGGAGATATTTGTCAGCATGCATTACTGGAATATTGCATTCAAGGCAATAATCCATTTGGAGTAGTCAGTTTTAAAACAAAAGCCTAAAGCTTTTTATTTAAACCTCTAAAGGTGCATAGCTAGCGGTTAGGAATCTGTCTTTCTGAAAACAGTGACTAAAGTTCCTCCCGATGAGGCATTTGCATGTTTGGTAGATCAGTAGCAACGGGGGAACATCTGAAGAAAATCGCTACTGAACATCTTTGAAAAGGGAATATGTCCAAAAAGTAAAGACAAAGTGGTAGTGTTATAAACATGACGGGATACGGGACACCTATTCAGGAAAAACTCAATGCTACATTTGTCGAATTGCATGAACCTTGCATATGATATGGATCTTTTAGTATCTTGAAGCTTTGGTCATATATCCGTTCTTGTCTTAAATGCGTTTACACATGGCAAAAACTACATCAGGCAGTTGACGAAACCCCACTACGATAAGCCAGTGCTGTTCTCAAACCAAGGTTCCACTTCGTCAGAGCTGTTTAAACTTTGACAACAGAGAAATTAAATAATATGGCCTTTTTTTTTCTTCTTTTTTTTTTTTTTAAATTAACCCGTACAAAAGCCAGTCCATGCTGCTTCTCCCTCAGCAAAGTCACATTCAGCAGTCGCTAAACCATTCTCACATATAGAGCAATCTCAACACCCACAGGAAAAATTGCAGGTATAAAAAAACAAAAAGGAAAATCAAAATCAGGACATTTGTCTGTTTTTCCATTTTAAACACCAGATATACAGTATTAATCACACACATACACGCTTTCAGACAGCCATACACATATCAAAAAAAAGAAAGAAAAAAAAATGGAAGCAAGTAGTTATTACCACAAACTCGGAGCACTACATTTTGTTGATTCTGAACAGATACATATTCACATTTATCTGTTATATACACAATACTTTGATAATCCAGGTTCTGAATAGTTCTATTGTACCTTGATGTTGTGTATTGACTGTGAGAGCCGTTATAAATGAGAAATCAGAACGATAAAAACAGTATTAATAGGCGCTGTTTGCTAGTTTGGTATATTTGGCATAAACACGGTAATGATGACAGGTAGGGTTCATTAAATGAATCTTATCCACTGCATAAAAAACATTTTTATCTATACAGGAATGCCTGTTCCCCAAAGAGGAGGGCAGAGTTTATTAATTTACGACATCTGTGTTTTTTCGGTGAGCCAAAAACGGGAAAAACACAGACTTGAATGACTTAAATGTTATGTATGTGTCAATTAATCTCGCTTTTTGAAATATCTATGTACATTTATACATAGCAGAAAGTGGCTCGATCTCAACAGTACATACTGCCGGCTGAATTTCGTAGACGACTGAGAATCTGCTTTACGAAATTAGACATTTTTATATAGTGTCACGAACAAAAGAACACTGTTAAAGGAGGATGAAAATACGTGAGACGGTTGCGCATGCAACGCGGTTACGAGCTGTGCTCCAATGATGTTGCACGATTTGTGAAATACCTTGTGATCAAATGGCGAGACATCAATTTCTAACATAGCAAGTCTTTTTGTTTTGACATCTTTGATCAAAAAAATAAAAAATATTTGATTTTACATTAGCACGTTTCACTTAAAATAGCAAATCTTTAGGTTCGAAATCAATCGGGGATGACTAGTAGGGTAAATGAACAAAGGATAACGCTGATGAACAGTGTGTGACTGGGCAACAGTAGTCTCATGAGCAGTCAAAGAGCTAGAGAATGCAGCCGACGGTACGGACATTGCGCAAAACAACGCCTCGCTCCTCCAGTCAGGAGAGAGCACCTGTGGTTTTGAAGAGCATTCTTGAAACACTCAACTGTATAATGAAAATCAATGTACAATCTACATTTTCGCAACTGCGTGCAATGCAACAGAGGGTTTGTAACATTTACCGGGGTGTTCGATAACCAATATCAATCGTAAAAATTTGAGTCTCTTGATATATGAGAGCGTGCGAGAGCCCCATGGATGATTACGTTTAAAATGACAAAAGTGACATGACAGATTCTCAAAGTCATTAGAAAGGAACTGGTGTGAAGTTGATGCTTCCGAAATAAGAGTTGCCTGTAAATTGATGAGGTTTCATTTTTAAAGGAAATTACAAAGTGTGAGCTTGTCCCAACTTTGTCCATTTGTGCTGTACAATAATACCATCCTGCACAACACGTCGCCGCAAACAACACTGATAGGCTGAGTTGACCCTAAGTGGCTCGTATTCACAGCTGCTGTGGGGGGGAAATGTGTAGGACATGGTTAAAAAAAATGTCTGCTGTTTCAAAACGGTGCTGCCAGGAAAGCTTGCGGCAGACGGATACGCACTACAGAGCAGTCTCCCATCCTGGCGATGCTTGTTCTGAAAACGACAACAGAGAAAAACAAAAAAAAAAACAGAAAAATAAAACAAAATGACAACAAACAAAACAGACTAACAAATAAAAAGAGGTGGGAAATTCCTCCCATCATCAGGCACTGCTGAGGAGAGCCTATCAGTCACAGATCCAGCTGAAACTGAGCAATACACCATGAATATAGCAACACTATGACAACAGCCTGCTCCAGTTTCCAGTTCGACCAATCCAAGCTCAGCTGCTGCGCTGCTCTCCAAGAAGCACTGCAACGTTGGCCTGACCGACAGGACGTGCAGCCGGCTGAAGCAGCAGGTCCTATTTTTTTTTTTTTTTTACAGGCTTGGCAATTTCTGGAACGTGATCCTTTCTCCTTTCCGGAAACAGACATTTAAAAAGGTGACCAGGAATGAGCACTTTGTCGAACGGCTATGAAAGCTCACAAGCCTGGGCCCAGACACCGACCCTGCAGATATACTGTATAGAAACCAAAGGTGAAGAATAAAAATCTCTACATGTGGAGACGGTCCTCTGGCAGACGGTGGGCGACTCACTCGGTCAGGAGCTGCTGAAGGAGGCTTTTCTGCTGAGCCTGGGCTGTGGGGGTCCCGCTCGGGCCCTTCTGGGACCCCATGGGCCCCGACTGGTTAAGATAGGAGTCACTTCCCACCAGGTTTACCGTGCACTGGACATCAGCGAACACCTGAACCTGCTGTACCTGAGAAATGGGAATGAATGAAAAACGTCACGTCATGTCACGTTACATATGATTTAAAGAATGCATTACATTGAACAAAATTACAACTAACATTTATAATATTACAAAAAGATTACTTAAAAAAAATATATAAAATAAGCAGCACAACAGTTTCTCACACTGATGATAATAATACAAAATGTTTTTTGAGCACCAAATCAGAATATTAAGAGTGATTTCTGAAGGATCATGTGGCACTGAATTTTAATGGCTTTTGAAAATATAGCTGTCATCATTACAGGAATAAATTAAATATAAAATATAAATATTTAAATATAAAGATATATTAAAATACTGTTTAAAAACTTTAAAAAAAAATTTAATTATACTTCACAATATTACTGTTTAACTGTCATTTTAATCAAATAAATGCAGCCTTAGCTTTTTTAAATATTAAAAAAACATCTTCCACATCTTTTGAATGGTAGTGTACAGTTATTATATTTAACATTTTCAGTACTTGAAAAAATTAACATGAAGATAAAAAAATAAAATATAAAAATAAACCTTTACTCTTTTAACATTTATTTCAGCTTGTGGCAAACATTTCTAAATAAACTAATAATAAAACTTAAGTAAAAACTAGAGACATTAAAAAACGAGTTATTGAAACATTTGATTACATTTGAAACATTTAAGACATTTAATGAAATTTTTTTTTTTAAATTGCAGTAGAAAATATACAGAAATCTAAAATCAAATTCAAAATATTAACAAAAACTATAATAGTATATCAATTATGCTAAAATAACAGTGTAACAAGTGTAGTAACAATGAAGGGGGACTGAAACTTTCAAAATGTTAATAAAAACATTTTTTTTCCGCTGAAGGAAAAAGTAGTTGCACATAAAAACGGTATGCGGGTGAGTAAATGAAGACTCGATAAGTAACCAATGACCATCTTACCTGATCGTTACACATTGAAGTGACGTTGCCAAGGTTATTGTTGCCCATGCCGACAGATGGTCCAATAGGAGGTAGAGTGCTCACCGCTCCTGACCCTCCAGCCATTGACACGGTGATGCTCATGTTGTTATACACGCCTTGCTGCCCAAAGCTCTGAGAGACAGGCTGGCCTGCCTGGTTATACATACTGCCACAAAACAAGAAGAAATGGTTTAAATGAAGATGAACACACAGACACAAGTTTTCTGACCTTTTGGTGACTGCTATCAAACACCATACCTGTTGTTGCCCATGGCCCCTTGCTGCCAATTCTTTATGTCAGGTGACTGATAACCAGGTGGAGGCTGCGCTTGCTGGAGCAGAGGATTCTGGGAGGCTGAGTTCTGAGGTGAAAGCAGGGGGCTGGTTGGACTAAGCTCAGGAGCGAAGGATGGATCTGCTTGCTGGATCATGCCTGTGAGGGAGAGGTGCATTGGCTCTTTTAGTCATCATGACAGAAGCATTAAAAGTTGTCATTATTTTTAATTGCATTTTTTTATTATTATATTTTTATATGACTATTTTTGCAATTTAATATTTTTATTTTAATGTCTACATAGTATCACAATTTTTTACTTCAGCTTTAGTTAATTTAGTGCATCAGGTAAACTAAATAAAAATGAAAAATGTTGCTTATCTGAAATTATACAAGTCTACATTTAAAAATATTTTAAGTTAAATTTAATTTTATGGTTTTAGTGTTAGCTACGGTAGTTATAATAACACGGGTGATGATAAATTAGTAGCTTATAAATGAGACATACCAGATCCCCCAAACTGCTGGAAAAGTCCCTGTTGAACAGGAGTGTTCACAGGCCCACCAAATTGCCCTTGAATGCCTCCCATAATGCCTTGGTTTCCCATGCCCACCCTGGTAGGTAGCTTGGGGTCCAGAGGTCCTCCCATGGGGTTAAAATGGCTTGGGGAGGTAGGCGTGTTTCCAGGCACGGCATTGTAGCCTGGAGAAAAACCGAACTGCTGCTGCTGTGGTGGCTGTTGCTGCTGCGGGCTCTTAGGAACTCGCTGAGCCCCCAGAGGTCCTGTGTTCATCCCCTGCCTCATCAGCAATACCTTCTGCTGCATAAGCTGCCGCTGGCGGTGCTGGAAACTATAAAGCTCCCGTTGCCGCTGGGCCATCATTTGAGCATTGAGTGGAGGCTGTTGAGAGAAAAGACGGGATTTCAGTTTCATTGAAAGACACAAACAGAAAAACAAACAATGATTGCGAAAGCAAAAATGCACAGATGGATCAATGACAATGATAATAGTAATAATAATATTAATATTAATCATTTTAGATTTTCATAAGAAATGCATTGATCTTGTAAAAAGATATAAAATAAATACTAGTATTATTTTTTACCCATGTCCCAAACCACAACTTTTGCATTAATACATAAATATATGTTTGAAAATGTATATATTTAATGAAAAAAATCTGTATAATTATTTAATTACAAATTTATAATCAAAATAATATATTATCATATTTAGAATAATAATTATAATTATTTGTATAAAATATATCAAAATAAAGACGTGTTAATATTTTTCTATCCATTTTACCTCTCTCTCTCTCTCTCTCTCTCTCTCTCTCTCTCTCTCTCTCTCTCTCTCTCTCTCTCTCTCTCTCTCTCTCTCTATATATATATATATATATATATATATATATATATATCCACACACACACACACACACACAAATAAACAATAATAAATAACAAATAATAAACAATACTAGCTTATTTACAATAATAATAATAATAGTAATAATATGATTTAGAATTTGATATAAAATATAAATGTATGAACTATATATAATACAATTTAACATATGTATGTAAAAAATATGTATAATTTAGCTTTAAAAAAGAAAAAGAAAAAATAAATTATTTTATCATCAGTATATATAATTATGAACCTTACCAAAACTAATCAAATCAAACTAAACTGTAACCAAGATTCATATCTGAGATAAACAATCTTAATCAAATTTTGTCAGAGCAAATGCTTGCACCCCTACTAATGAAATTCATTATTCGCCTCGGTGCATGTGACACTAACCTGAGAGGGCATCTGAGGCTGCTGCATGCCCTGACGCATCCCCATGGCAACATGCCCCCCTTGTGGGAACTGACCCATGGCCGCAAGCCTGTTCTGGAGCTGATGGAGAGATGAGATACATCACCACCAAACAAGTGCAACTAATCACACGTTCACTCGGCAGCTGCACTCGACAAAAGAATAGGTTAGTTCCACAGCATGTTATTTGAAAGGATCTGTTACACAGTGCAAGAAAATCCAAAAGGGGGATTTAGAAGTTGTGGTTCACATTTATTATTACACAATGAAGTGAAAGCTAAAGCTGAAGCTCTACCTGCTGCGGGCCTTGCAAACGTTGCTGGAGCTGGAGTCTCAGCTGGTTGGGAGGTAGCCGCAGCTGGTTGGGCACACCAGGAGCTCGGTTCATGCCGGGCCGCACCGTCACTCCCACGTTGCCTGGAAACGCCATCCGTGGGGCCCCGAAACTCATGCCCTGTGCTGTGCCCATCTCAGCAGGAAACTGTGAGGGTGAGGTGGGGAACTGAGAGGGGTAGCTAGGCAGCTTGGGGTCCATAGGAACAGGTGTTGGAGGCTGAGACTGAGGAAAGGTCTGGGTGACAGGTTCGAGGCATCCACCCTGTAGGCGAGACAGTAAACCAGTCAACCTTTAGACACACTTTTCTTGTAAATGTAAAATGTATGAGAAGAATTGGTTTTTCTAATAATACTTACTTGAACAATCTTGTCGATGCCCAATGCTCTGTCCAGCTCGGCCAACTCACTCTCGTCAGTGCGGCTCAAGAAAGTGACCAGCTGCTCCAGCAGGGCCTTCTCGTCGTTACAGCCCTCAGGTGTGGTGGGTGGACACAGCATCTCATCCAGCGGACACGGAACACACTGCCTGCTTACAGCATAGAAAAAAAGGCAGTCTATATGATTCCATGACTGGTTGCATAAAAGGTTTAGACTAGTCTTAACAGTTAGTCATCTATTTTTTTCTTCAAGGTTTGTCAATTTTTTTTTTTACATTTGGTTACATAAAACTTAGAATAGTCTAAGCTGAATCCAAAAAATAAGACTTTACCCCTTGGCTAACTGCCAGTTGGTTAAACTAGTTCTTAAGACACTGTCCCCAGATCTTGATGAACTTTGTTTAAGCAGCTGACAGTTCTATTTCATATTGCATGGTTAATTAAAGTTGAATTTGGGTGAAAGTGCACACCTGCTTCCCTGTGACTGAGATATGTTTATAACAGTAATTCTGACTGGAAATATAAATATTTCTATCGATTCTTCAGAGATGAGACAAAACATTACACCTGCTAATAGTTTTTAAAATAACAATTACACCTAGATATTAATCAGAGATAATTTACTTGAATGTCCTCAACACATATAAACACAAATGTAAAACTAAAGATAAAGAAATATTTAACAAAATCTAATTCATAAATGCAATATAAGCACATAACAAGATGACTAAAACTTAATTTAAAAAGAAAAATGAAAATATTAAAATAAAGGCCAATTAAAAACATAAATAAATACTTCCATAGCACATAAAAATTACTGAAATTACTACTTAATGTAGTTAAAAAACATGTTTTTGCTTTCACCATTCTATGAGATTCAACAAAGTCAAACTCTGGTGAGGTTACTAATATTTGTTATAGTAATATTTTTAATTATTATTATTATTAATAATAATACTATATATATGTGTGTGTGTGTGTGTGTGTGTGTATGTGTGTGATTACATTTTCTGATTTCAATCATAATATACAGCACCTACTCCACCACCCAAATGTAAAAAAATCGTAGGGATTTTTAAATAAATTGTCTAATTTTACATAGGTTCTTTCAGTAGTTAGTGACACCAATAAAAATCACTAAGGTACAAAGATGTACAGAAACAAGAGGTTTCAATAAAATGCAAATCAATAGTTGTTATATTACTCAAATTCTTTTGTTCGGTTCTGTAGCACTCACTCTTGAGGAGAGGACAGAGGGGTCTGTGTCTGGTTGCCCAAGCTGCTATCGAAGGTCATTGGTTCAGCCAGGGACAAGGGCTGGAACTGCTGGGACTCGGAAAGCTCCAGCTTGGCCAGACCTGAATCAAATGAGACAATTTTCTGTTATTTTAACTGTCTTACTTCTCCCCTTCATTAACTAATCAAACCGTTTCTGTTTTCAAACATGGTGACGCGTTCAATCCTGCACCTGTGTTGGTGTTGAAAGAGTTGAGGCTGGTTGAATTGGCAAAGGGGCTGCTGCTCTCCTTGGGTGGCTGAAATGGGTCTGTCTGCCCAAGATCCGACACCTGGACCTGACCCTGGTTTGGTGTAGAGGGGTCACAGAACTCAAAAGAGGACTGATTTGAGAGGTTTGATCCATCAGGGAATGCTACAGAGAGACGGAGGAGGAAAAAGTAGTTATTGAGGACTTAAGATAAATGAAATATTATTTATTTTATTATTACTATACTAAAATGGGCCTCACATTGGCTTGATGTTCCTGGTGACTCTCTCTTCACATTCAACCCGATGGAAATGTTGTCCTCACTGGGCTGGACGAGCACTGGCTCCTCTGCTGCTTTACCTCCCACAGAGCTTCTCAAAGTGGGCAAGAGCTGGTTCAAAGTGTCCAGATCGGTGCTGGGAAACTGCTACTCATGTAAACACATACAGATGTGGAATGGAAATGATAGCAAAGGTCATCAACATCAAAAGGCACACCAGAGCACAAGAAAGACAAAGTCCACATGTGACTGCCTCAAATCACCGCAATAGAGTAAACTCTACAAAATGCACTGAAATTTCGGCGGCCAAAAGAGAAATATATTTGATATTTAATAATAATGTATTTTCTGTCCGAGTTTTTACAATTCAGTATAATTAAAATTATTGAGTTAAATTAAAAAGTCTTACAAAATGACTTTATATTATTTAATAAAATAATAAATAATTATTACAATGCATTTTCGATTTCGGTTTTCAACCAAGTGCATCTAGAATTTTCGGTTTCGGCCCAGAACTTTCATTTCTGTTCAAACCGCTACAAAATATACTATCAATATTCATGCTAGAGTTCACGTTAAAGCTGGTTTGAAGCTGGAATTTATTTTCATAAAAGACTTAGATATTTCCTGTGAGATGAATGCTGAGATGTCAGCATGTCCAGCCTCAAAGCAATACAATATAATGTAAGATATCTGCCCACATAAAGTAATAATACAATAAAATATTATATAGAAAACCACGTCAGAAATTGTGGCTATTTTAAATTAGTTTAATTTGTGCATTGTTCTAATTGCAAGCCATAAAAAAAAGTTAAGTTACTGTAAGTTACTGTTTTCTGGCAAAAAATAAAATAATAATAATAATATAAAATGTAGTTAATGTCATCATGTAAAAATCAATCATTTTAGTTTTAGTCTGAATAAAATATAATATGTATTAAAATATGCCAAATTAAATAAAAAAAATTAATTTTAACTTAAAACATGCATCAACGTTCAACAAAAAACATCTGAAAACAGAACCTTCTGTTAAAACCTGATCTTCTGAAACAACAAAATAATTGCAATTAAATGCATTGAATTCTTTATGCTTTCTTGAGTATTTTTTAATTAAAATTGTTTAAGTATTGTCATAATGATGCTCTTTTTTCAACTCACTTTCATTACCAGTTTTGAAATAAAAAAGAACCTTCAATAACAAATAGTGATTTTGCTGCTGAGATCCACATGGAGAAGCAGTAAATTGTCAAAATAGACTTCCATCGGCCAAACATCCTATTTGCGGTCAGATTTTTAGGAGTTAAAACACTAGAGCATTCAAAAGTTTGGGGTCAGTCTTTTTTAAAATACTTTTCAGCAAAGATTCATTAAATTGATCAAAGGTTAAAGTAAATTAGTGTGATTTCTCAAAGACCATGTGACACTAAAGACTGGAGTAATTGCTGCTGATAATTCAGTTCTGCCATCATAGAAATAAATTAAAATATCTTAAAATATAAAAAGTTATTTTTAACTGTAATAACATTTTACAATATTACTGTTTTAACAGTATTTTTGATCAAACAAATGCAGACTAGCTGAGCATAAGGAGCTTCTTTCAAAAATATTACAAAAAACGTACCAACCCCAAACTATCGACCAGTACAGTAAACTTTACTTGAGTTATGAAGGCCATGAAAAATTTTAATAAAGGCAACAAGACATTAAGTAACAAAGTAACAAGCACATATTTTATGTACTTGGATTCATTCACTAAGTACAAATAATGAAATAAGGATGTAAATACCGGGCTGGGCTTGTCACTGGATTGAGGCGAGCAAGCGACTGCAGACACGGTGGTGGCGGCAGCAGCAGCGGCACAGGGCACATTCTCTCTGCTCCCTTTCTTCTCTGCCTTTACCTTGACCGTATGGAGGCTAAAGACGGCTGGAGGCGGCAAGTCCTCCAGGTCCTTCTCATCCGTATCCAGCAGAAAGCGCAGCAGCTGGTGGTCCTGGGTTTCCTTCCCATTTCCCCGTGCCACCAAGGCCGCGTTGGGACTGGTCGGGGGCTCTTTCTTGACGTCGGGCTCCTTGCCTGCATCTGCAGGGCTGCTGTCCTGGAGCAGGCGGTGCAGAATCTTATGCCGCTCAGTCAGAGTACTGTGAGAAGCCGGACACTGGGTCCCGGGTGCGGGACGGGGTTGGGAGTCATGTTCAGGGGCACCGTCCAAAAGCTGGTTAAGTTTGGGGTTGCCCACCGCAGTAGCTTTTGGCTCATCAGCGGACGCTTCCGGCGGTTTGGCCGGGGGCTGAAGTGCTGGGGAGCTACTAGGGGTTGGAGTCTGTCTGGGGGGTAAGGGAGAGGGGAGAGAGAAACTGATGCTGTCGCCACCAGACTGCTGCCTGGTCAGTCCGCCAGCGGGCGAGTGGATGCCAGGCGCAGAGGGGGAAAAGGGATGGCTGGGCACACGTGGGCTGCTGGCCAGGCCTGGGCTGCCCCGTAGAGGTCGAGGCGACATGAATGAGGTAGGGGTGGCAGTGAGAGGGCTGCCAAGTGGAGAGGGGCTGCTGACCTGCTGGGATGGCCCAACGCGGCTGGGCGTCAGGTAGCCTGGCGGAGTGGGTGTTGGGGGTCCAGGAGTGGCACAGGTGCCATTGCTGTTGTTGAGATGGAGGCTGAGGTCACTGGAGGTCTGCAGGGCAGGTGAGCGGGAGGCTGGGGCAGCAGGAGACAGAAGGCTAGGGGTAGTGTTTTCCTGAGAGCTAGCAGTGTTGTGTTCCCTAAAACACATTTAATCATAAAATTATATATATACACATGATGCAATAGTTATTATTGTGTGACATGCTCATATAAATGCGGAGGACATCATCAGCTACCTGTCTATAGTGTGAATGCCCATGATGAAGGGCTGTACGTCTGGGTTTGGGGGGCAGCAGAATTTGCAGCGTGTCTGCGCACTGAGGGACGTCCCGTCACTCAGTTTGAAATGGTACAGAGGACTGATGGCCATGCCGTGGGTCATCACTGTCAACACAAACACGGAGCATAAAAACTAGTTTGTTTTATAGTTCCCATATTTACATATATCAACTTAGTAACAATAAGTCTCATTTGCTAACTATAATTGCATGCAAACATTTTCAATCAAAAACAATGATTTATCAGTTAGCCTGCACTACATGTTCTCCACATTTAGGATACGTTCACATGTAAGCTGCATACTGACACTACGGATCAAGAGTCCGCTGTCAAAAATCCTTTCATTCAGCAACGTACAATAAATTGATCAAAATTAGCATGAAATTAGCATTAAATCACGTTTCTACAAAAACACATAATAGTACAGCAAATCAGACTGAATCTGCATGACTACTGAAGGATCATGTGACATTAAATCATAAACTGTCGTTCTCTAGGCAAGGAAGGCAAGGGCAGATCATAACTGCTTGAAAAGTCAAGTACTACTCAAAATGGCTATAGATGGAGGTGAAAGCGCTCACCCTCATGAAGCAGCTTCTTGGCATGGGAGGGCTCATTGCCCTGAGGCTGGAAGAATGCGTAGATGCACTTCCTGACCAGGTCCTCCCAACCTGGTCGGCCTGTGGCCCTCAGAGCACTCGTCTCAATAGAGATGATTTTCCCTGCGTGCGCACACACACACACACACACATGATTTTGTAAACCGGACTTCAGGTTCAAGAGGAAGAAGCTTTTCAAATCACAGATTTAACAACAAACCATTTTGCACTTCCTTCTACAAGAACAGAAAAAGAAAGCAGTTTCATTTTTCTGTTCTTGCAGTCGGTTTTCAGTCAGTAAGAAGAAAAGCAGTCCTTGAAACAAGTTTCTTATGCTCACTAAGGCTGTAAAATGAAGTGACCAAAAATACATTAGAAACGTAATATAGTGAAATATTATTACATTTTAAAATAACAGCAGCTATTTGAAAAATAAATATTTTGTAATATTATGAATGTCTTTACTGTCACTTCTGATTAACTTTATATGCCCTGGCTAAATAAATTTGTGAATTGCTTTAAAACTAAATCCAAGCTTTTGAACAGTACTGTACAAAACTAAGCACGCTTTATTTTAGGGAGAAAGCCATGTCTGTTTTTAATCAGGAATTATGGGAAACGATGTGTCAGCTCATTGTACCTGTCGCTTCTTGGTGTGACATTCAAAAAATACAAAATAGAGTGCAATGAAATGTAAGATGTGTTTATAATCACTAGCAGGATTTTATTTATTTCAGGAACAGCTATTTCAGCCACAGTTTTTCTACTTTCCAATATTCGTTTGATTCTGTATTTTATTCTTTTTTTTTTTTTTGTCTATGACAATAACCCTGCATGAGCTCTTACATGATGATAGTGTGTGTGTGTGTATAATGAAACACTACCTGTAGGGTCCTGCTTGGTGATGAAGGACTCTGTACTGACAGGGATCTGAGGTGGATGGGGTATTCGGCATGCTATACAGATCAAACAGCTCTGCAGGTCTGTGGATAATACAGACATAATGGTTTGAAGTGCCATATGCAACACATACCAAACATTTTTTCATAAATCTGTACAGATCATGATTAAACATAATTCAATTAGAAAAATGCAAAATACAGGAATTTTTATTAGTGGACTCAGACTTTTGAACTTCACCCCTAAAAAAAAATGATTTCGTATTTGAAGACTGGCGTGTCAACGACAGCTTCATCAGACTCCCTCCACTAAGCTAAATATTTATATGGGTATGACTTTATGAGTATGTGTGTGGTCTCACCCTCGCCCTCCTCCTGCACCGCTCTGGGCTGAGAGACCGTGAAGCACTGCATGAGCTCATACTGTTGTCGGGCCTCCTGGTTCTCTGAGTCCACCTCGTCTGGAGGTCTTTTCAGCAACCTGCAGTTAAACGTGTGGCTGTTCCTTCGGCCTTGCTCCTGAGGCCATGGCACACCATTTACTGAAAACACACACAGATGCGCAAGGTAAGTATGAGATAAAGAACCACCAGTCGAGTATCACTGAGCTCTAAAGAGGCTGACCTCTAACCTTTGTGCTAATAGTTAAAACAGAACACTACCTGCCTTTAGTTTTTAGCTAGATTATTTTTAAACAACTAACACAAACGTAACATACAGTAACATACAGTCTAATACAATTCAACCTCGATATCTTCTCCTATATCTCAATTTCTTATGAAATACAAATATACATAAATATTAAAAATATTGTTAATAATGAAATATAAAAAATAGTTAATAATAACAATGCAAAATAAAATATAAAATTATACAAAAATATATATTTTTTATTTATCTTCTTTTATATATCTTCACATATAAATGTTTCTATTTTTTTTTTTTTTTGCTATTTTATATTATTATTACCAATAAAATACTAATAATAATAAAATATAATTAAATATATTAGGGATGGTAAGGTATCACAATTTTTAATTAATTACATGATGTGGACAAAATTACTCCCAAAAGATCATTTAAAGTCATTGTCGTGTAAAGCATCAAACAGACATTACAAAAAGTAGGTTCAGCAAGAAATATTTTGTTTGATCAAATTTATTACATTACTCTTTTAGACCATGAGGTTGAGTAAATGATGACACAATTGTCATTTTTGGGTGGGTGAATTATACCTTTAATAACTTATTTTATTAATTTTATTATTATTGCTAAGGAAATATTAAATTATTTGTTTAATGAAATTATACTCTTAACAATAAACTAAAACTGCTAGTAGGTGGTGATAAATGTCTTAATGATTAAGTCATCGAGTAATTTCATTTGATTCGTTCCCCAATGGCTGATTCATTCAGGAGTGAAGTAAACGGCTCTTTATGAATGGTCCATTGAATCATTAGGCTTGTTCGACTTGAAGCGTATCATCACCATCAGACCAATCAGTGCGTGCAAGAGCTATGGAGAGCAGACGGCACTTTATGCTTTTGAATCCCTCTTGCGGTACTTTGATGTCACACATCGATCGGTATAAGAATATTAACTTCTTACTTATTGTACTGTTGTATAAGATTGGTATCATAATTTGCACTCGTGTGATATTTCACTTATTGCTCATGTGATATTGCTTAACTATAATGTAAATATGAGACAAAATCTCAAACGGGCATTTTTGCCCCGTATCTTGAATTTTAGGGACATTCTAACTACTTTCTCTAGGCTCCATGATGAAGTGGGGAACTGTCAGCACCCTCTAGAGAGGACCTAAACTATTGTAAAAAAACAACAACTATATTTAAAATTTTAAATATTTTTTTAAATGACAAACTTTTAAATATTATTTTCAGTAAAAGTCCTAATTTCCAATTTTAAGCAATTCATTATTTGACAATCATCATCTAAATAAAATAAATACAATTTCTGTAAAAAATAAACTCTTCAAATCTGCCTATTCAGTGAATACGTCAAATGAACTCCGCCCATTTTCTCCATCTAGCGTTTGGAGCTCAGTGATTGGTGGTCCAGCTATGAAATTACAGAGGGCCCAGGAATAGTAAATCAATGGGAGTGTAATTTTAAATTACAGAAAGACTGACCAATTATATCTTTCCTATAAATGTGTGGGCCTTGTTATCACTAACCACCTGCTGTGGGATCTCGATCGAAAAAGAATATATATGCTAATAAACTAACTAGCCAATCTTCACGTCATGATGAAAGCCGCAAATAACGTAAGTGAGGACATTTACTGTGCCACTGTGCCAATAATAACAGTATTTAATATAAACTGCTTGTTTGTAATGAAGTGTCTGTCACCGAGTTGTTATGCTGTGAGCGCTGTCTTGATGTGTTGCCATACATTAAACATTACATTTGTTGGTTTTGTGCAAAGATCGATTGTGTGATGATGCATTTGTAATGAAGATCTTTACGGTTTGTAATGCGGTCTTAAAATACTGAAAATATTTCAGTGTGGCTTTATGTACCCCCCACATGATGTAAAGAAGTGTAATGTAATAAAGCAACAAGCAACATGTTTTTGTTCTAACCAATGGTGCCTATGGCTATCGATAGCCCCGCCCACAAAGAAATCTCATTGGTCCAAATTCCTACTTGCCAAAACTGCATATTAATCATCAAATATCTTCTGAATGGTTGTAAGAGTGTCATGTCGCATGATGTCTGGTTGGTTAGGTGTAACATTTCTGTTAAATCTTTAGCTATAATTCTCCTCTTAATGTGTCCTTTCTCACCGAGAGACTCACCAAGGCTCTTGGGTAGCAGGTTGCGCACAAACTCGTTGTGATCACCCACATGTAGGATGCTGTAGACGCTGGAGGTCATCAGCTCTTCCTGGGTATAACCCAGATAACTGATGACGTTCTCAGACACAAACACAATGCGCCCCTCACGGTTCACGGCGAAAAAGAAGCCACCCAGGGCCTTGTGAAACAGAGATAGGAGAAAAAAAGATGTATGTTGAACAAAAGTTTGTCATTCCCAATTATAGAAACTGGGCCAGGCTCAGATGAGGAGAAAATAAAAATAAAAACTGGTCTACGGCAACACTCTGACATTATAAAACCTCAATATCAGTCTTTTCAACAGATAAACTGTTTAAAAAATCGGTAACACTTTATAATAACTGCATGCTATTAATCATTAATTAAGCATTAGGAAACAGTTCATTCATCATTTATAAAGCATATCTATAATGTATTTAATAATAGTTTTTTCATACTTTATTAATGATCAATTTATCATTTCTAAATTAAGTATAGCATTATTTACACACCAGTTATTAAGGAGTGGTCAATGGTTCATAAGATCACTTAGAAATTGTAAGTAAATGATTAATAAACTATTTAAATGTGCATTCATCTTTTTATTCAGACATATAGTAATAGTTACTTATAGTGTTAATAAATGGTTTATTAACATTTATACTGTAATTCAGGGTTAATTCAGGTAGTTATAAAACGTAGTTGTAAGTTAACTATTTTTGTGAGCTCATCTAAAGTGAGGACTATTTATGCCTTGTAAAACTTTTACAAATGAGATTTAAAGGCTGTTAATATTTCTACGTTCTGTTTCACTGTGTGGTGTTTGTTTCCGTTTTTTGTTTAGAAGATAACTGAGCCTTTAAATATCCTTTATAAATGCTTTACAAGGCATAACTAGATTCACTTTAGATGAGCTCACATAAATAGTTAACTGACCACTACTAAATGCTTTATAACTACCTGAATTTACTATCTGTGATCTTATGAATCACTGGCAACTCCTAATTAACTGGTTTGTAAATAATGCTATACTGCATTGAGAAATGATAAATTGATCATGAATAAAGTATGAAAATACAATTAGTAAACACATTATAGATATGCTTTTAAATCAAGAATAAAGCATTTATATCTGTATTTATAAACTGCTTATTACTGTCTATTAATGCTTTATAAATTATGAATTATCTGTTTACTAATGCTTAATGAATGATTAATAGTGTGCAGTTATTATAAAGTGTTACCAAAAAGGCTAATATACCTCCAAGAGAAGTGGCCCAAGGGCTTCCTTCTCCATCATGCCCTGACTGCTTGACGATATGTCACTCTTTTGCACCTCATCATCTGGAGACATCAGAGCTGCTTTCTCTGTGAACACACAAAGAACATCACTTTAAAATCCCAGATACGTGATACCAACGTTGTCTAAATTTGAATGCCTGAATATACATTATGGAAATAAAACAATAATAAAAAATTATTTAAATAAAGTATGTAATGCAATGTGACAAGATATTTATAAATGTCATAAAATTGAAATAAATGCTATTCTTTTAAACTTACTTTTCATCAAATAATTTTTAAAAACAAAATGTATAATGGTTTCCACAAAAAAAAAAAAAAAAAATTAAGCACTAAATCAGTATATTAGATTGATTTCTAAAGGATGATGTGACACTGATGACTGAAGTAATGGTTGCTGAAATTCCAGCTTTGCCATCACAGGAAAAATTATTTTAAACTGTAATTATATTTCACAATATTACAGTTTTAACTGTATTTTTGATCAAATAAATGCGGCTTTGGTGAGCACGAGACACATTTTTTCAAAAACAAAAAAATAAATCTTACCAACCCCAGATAACACTAGCGTAACACAATGAAACATACATTCACAATTATTTTTTGACCTCAAGTTTTGGTTCCTGGTTTTGAGAACAGTTTGTGGTGTTCATGTAATCCACACCTTCCTATCTATCAGAGCTTTCTCTAATGTGCAAGCGTCTTTTATACACACACAAAAAAAACATGCATCATTTGACTATTGTCCTCCTTCCTCTCTTGGACTGGGTGGATGAAAGCTATGCAGCGGAAGCCTCTCTAAGACTAATGTGAGCAAAGTGGTACTTTTGGACAGGAGCCAGCCGCAGTAAGTGCAGCGAGCACTCTTGAGAAAAGCTTGAGACTGAAGAGTCACAACTCGGTCACTCTTGTGCCAGTTTGACTCAGAGAGGCGATATAAAGTGTCAATGATTATTCTGTGGCCAAACTACTTAACCTTCTTTCTCCTCTTGAGATCAAAGCTTCTGAGAACACGACTCAGTCCAGCAGCTGGAGAGAAGAGAAGACGAGACTGTTTGTTTTGGGCTGCATTTTGAGTGAAGTCTTCTTGAAGGAAATACTAAATTTAGATCAGAGCTCGAGCACCGTATTTACACACATAATAGCAATGTATTTCTCACTGAGGAACTTCTGCAGAGCGCTCAACTCGGCGACGGCATCAATCTGGTTTGCTGCGTTCTGAATTTTGGAAAGCAAAAGTTTAAAATAAGGAGTTTTGAAGGTTTTACAGAGACTTTAAGCAAATGCTTGGCCAATTTATTGTAAGTAAAGGGAAGGACAGAGTTAACTTTTTTTGAGGGCTGACGCTGATATCTTACACTATGATCACACATACATAACTGAACTATGACATTATCGTGAACCCAGGTTGTGGGACTGAAATGAGTCAACATGTGGTTAAGTCAGTGTAACACAAGAATTGTAGAAGAGCAAAAGAGAAAAGGAACCCAGCTCCACATCCTTACGATTCGCCCCTAAACAAATAAATACAAATGGGACTCCCAGTCAATCCCACAATCCTCCGGCTGATCAATCACAACGTTCTGACATCACTCCCACTTCAAACACAGCCAGTTGCCATGGCTGCAGTGTTACTCTGGCAGTGGTGCAGCATGCGATACCTGATCTCACAACAGTAGATTTCCGATCTGCATGATGTAAGGGCTTTTTGTGTTCACGGTGTCACACGCACACAGGCAGCCTATAGATACAGAACTGCCAGAACCCTCCTACTATTTTTCAAAATAAAACAGATAAATCAAAGCATAAGACTTCAAAATTCATTTATTACCACTGTTTGCCAAGGCATGAATCCCCATTACTATTGCTCATACTTATGGCTTTGTTCAAATCCCTAACTATCAGAATTCAACTTTCGTAACTCAACCCACACTTTTTGTAAAACTAACATGTACAATACTCAAATCTTTCAGTGAGGCTGAGGAGAGGTGTGCTGCTGATTATTTTTATATATGGTAAACAATAAACCACAAACAAATAAAAAAAAGGCCAGATTTCGTAACAAAAAGGTACACTGCTGATTGTTAATAGTTTGCTTTCAAACCAGGCAGAATCCTGTTAATTGCAAAATCAGCAAGGGGAAATCTTTCTCCGTCACAGAAAGTCACATGGATTCCTACTGAAATTATTACATTTCGCCCACAACAAATTCTCTAATAAGGACATACCACATAGCAAACAGCTTAAAAAAATCTTAAAACACCTTTGCAACTACATACCAACAACCTGACGACTCTAGCTGGTGATCTACACCACCTTAACATAAAAGTGAAATAAGCTGAAAGTGAAAGTCAATTTTACATTTAAGCACCCTGAAAGCAAAGCAAGGGCACCATCAGTTGCTACTGTAATGATATATTAATTGTATCAACTCCGTTGCATTTTTAAGTTTAAGCTCGGAAGAAGGTGAAACGTTGCTATTTATACCGTGTTTTGCAAGCTGTGAGAAATCTAGCCAATCACAGAAAATGTTTGTTGATTTCTTGAACACAATGGCCAAGGTGTTTAACCACCTCACAATGCCGGAGATTTTGGTGAGTGCCGAGTTATGCTCGCTCTCGCAAAACCTCTCTCATTATCAAACGACATGACACAAGTAAGAGATTCATTGTGCAGTTTAGACAACTAAAGTTCAGGTAAACGACTAGTAAAACTAAAATGTATGACTCTGCAAATCTATTAAAATCAACTTTAAATAACTAACAAACTGTGATTATTATATCAACATGTTGTTTGTTATGATGCATAAATCTCAATTTAATAATGTACATATAACAATTTATTCTTAATCATAATATGGTTTGATTCTATGAATATATCGAAGGCTATATTCTTAATGTGTAGCTCTACTTGACACATTTTGTCTCTGTTGCCTAAGGGGTCCTTACCCTGTAAATCGTTGAAGACCCCTGCTCTAAAACATCTTACAACAACCAATCAAGGTTCTGCATCATGAAATAGCCTATATTTAAAAGGAGTGAATGTATTTAAATGCATCGAGAATCATCCTAGAATCAGACTGTGATTCATTGAAATGAAATAGATAAAATTGTGGGGTGCAAGATTCTCCTTCTATTAAACACATCATGTCACTTTACATAAGGTTGACAAAGTGAACAAATTACTATCATTAGACACAGTCCTCAAAATGAGCTGAATAATTTGTCAAGTAATTTCACCCAGGCACTGAACTTCACAGTGAGTAAACAAAGCTAATGGCCGCCAGTTTTCCTGACCTTTGCCATGCGTATTGTGCTCTGACTTCATTTCTCAGGTTTCAAACTGAAGCAGATTTAGATTTTTTTTCAAGTGCATTTTCTGAGGGGCTGGAATGTTAACGAAGTGTGCTGTGCTGTATGAGAGCATGGCTGAAATGTGGAAAATTTCTTTGATGTACCCTTCATCCGACTGAAAGTGACATTTGGTCCTAGATTCCTAGTTCATATCATCCGGCCAACACATTGACAACCGTTTTCATAAACACAAACAGACAGGATCAATGTAAAGTAGCCTAAAAGAATTTTCAAGTTGCAAATGATTCCATGACAGATCAGAAGAATTTCCTTGCTGAAGATGTGTGGCTAATTCAAATCTTGATCATTTTATATTATGGTGACAATAATGATTACAATTACCTTTTTCTGGAAATTCAATGAAAAATGTCTCCCAAGACACATCCCGCTCTTTGTTTTTTCACATTATTCAATGTTTCATCATCTCTTTCACACACATAATCTACAACGGTATAAATGGACACACTTCTACCATTGCACAGTATTGTATGTCATACTCTAAAAGTGTCATAAAAGGCCCTTCGGGTGACATCTTAAAGGTTAAGCTCAAGAGGGGAAAGTGTGTTATTGTCTGACAACATTAACACCACCATGAAGCAGGGATATTAGAGGAGGGGCGGCAAGTTCCTGTTTCTCCTTTCTCGCAGAGAGAGAGGGGAAGTTGAGGTCTACGAGAGGCCCTCTCTTATACAAGGTCAGGGGGCAGGGCAGCGTCGCCATTGGCTGCTCTCTCACACGCCCCTGCGGCCCCCCATTCCTCAGGCTCTGAATGAAAACAGAGAGGGCCAGCGCTCTGGGTGAGAAACTAGCGACTAAGTGAGATGACATTATTAAAGGATGACAAGAAACAAAATTGCAGTACTTAAGACTTTCTTCACAAGACTTTCTTCACATGCAATGCTTAAACCCTCAAGCGTTTATGTTGGCGGAAATCTCCAGCGAGACCTTTAAGTGTCCGCGACAACAGGTTTACAAATGCTTCTCATCACAAATCTACCTGAAATGTGTGAAAGCATAACATGCTGTAATCATCTGTCCACAAAAATGCTGGAAATTAGGCAAATTTGAAAAAGTTTAACTGGCGCACGATGTGTTCCCAAATGCGGATCACGCATATCTTCCTCCATTTATATTCATAGAGACTGATTAGACTTCCTGCTTAAGCCATACTTTCTCCTGTGTCACCTATGCAGCAGTTTTACCCATTTCCCACTGCTTTAAAACAGCTAATAATAATAATGCATTTGCTCCCGCAGCGCATGCAGATGTGCCAGATATAGCAGAGCGGCTCCAGCAACTATCTGTCAAGTGTCATTTTAAAGGATTATGGTGTATACATTACAGTCCTGCAAAGAATCTAGACACAGCTTAAAATGTTTGTGCTAGCCAGTGCCTGCCCGCCTAATATGCAGACCCCACAGCTTTCTGACATTGATGAATTTTTAGATCTTTGGATAAACATCCTCTCATGGCCTCTTTGCATAAGTGATATTCACTATTCCAGGGGCTCCTTAGTTTGCCATGCCAACAAAACCCTTTCTTAAGCCTGCAAATCATGAGATGACATGTTTACCGCTGTCAAAATGAAGAATGATGGAGTGCATGTTCTGAATTACTTTCAAGTGTGAGATAACAGGGGTGGATTTGGAGCTAGCTGACATGCTTTGTTCACACTTCAATTGACTTATAAGTTCTCAAGGTTCCTCTCATTTGGAAATGACAGGGACAACAACTGCAAACCAAGTCAGTTACTGAAGCAAATGAAAATACCGGCAAGATTCAGGATTTAGCAATGCCAATGAAATTAATACTACACTGGTTGATCTTTAAGGTCAACCAAAAATAATCGCCTAACAAATAAAACGATCAATGATAAGTAAAGGAGCTTGGGTCACAAGGACTTTACTCAACTCCAGGTCTCACCATTCGGTGTCAGACAATATTTAACCATTGAGAGGAAATTGCAGTCTACTTATTGTCAGACTTGTCCAGGTATACTATATTTTAAATGGACTTTAAAGCCAAGACAATAAACATTTATGAAATCAATTAGATTATAAAAGTCATGCAAGAAAAACTAAAGATATCAGATGCAATAACTGCAATAAATAATGTGCTGAAATATAATGTCAATCTTTCATTTAGCATTTGTGCCCACTGCGTGCTTTAAGGCATTGCTAAATACACACTCCCAAAAATTATTTATGTACCAAGCGAACTCAACATAATCTTAAGCAACCAGTCTTATAAAGCCAAAATACTTCACTGCAGATCTGTGTTTAAACATAACACAGACATCTAGCTTTGATAAGAGCTAACATCTAATGATCGGTCAACATTGGGCTGGCCACAGATCCAAAATGTCTGGTTTAAAGGAATAGTTAAGCCGAAAAGCTGGCATCATTCATTCATTCACCCTTATGTCATTCCAAACCAGTAATATTTTCTTTCTTCTGTGAATCTACTTTGAATGCTACAATCCCTGTAGAACTTAAAAAACTGACTTAATCACTGACTGTGTCTTGGACTTCGTGTTCCCTTTATTTTATGGCTTTGTCTAAGAGCTTGGTCGAGTTACTGATTAAAACAAAGCAAAGAAGCAAGCAAATAATAACATCCTCTGGGTCCCCCCAAAAATATCAGCACAACTGATATAGAAGCTGCTAAAAAAGGAGTGCCGAACGAACAATGTCATTCTCACCACTGTGATTTACAGCCAGTCTAACAAACCTTATTTATTCACTTTAGTTCTTGTTACCCAAATATATTTTGAAGATGACTGAAGGAACACAAGTTCTTATCAGATTAGGCATGTCAACAAACCAACTTTCATATGCACTAAAATTCTGCAGTGTGCAACTGTGTAAATTTCCTGTCTGTACTGGGAAGTATATGGAAAAACGTGTGTGCAGCCTATGCACGGCTCCAAAGTAAAAGCATGGACACTGGCTACTCACCCTGCTCGCGCCGTTTGATCTGCTGGATCTGGTCCACGGTGCTCTTTAAGATGTGGCATTTGTCCGGCTTCACGTTCAAGCTGGCAATGTCACTCATGTTGGCTGACAGTAACTCAGCCAGTTCGTCAATGTAGCGGCATTCCAGCTCCCGCCGTCTCTTCTCCACACTACCATACGAACATGAACAGAGAGAATTGTACATTTTTTTTTTTAGAACTTACTTAAAAGAAACTTAAGCACTGTACTTTACAATCCTATATAACGCTGCATTAGCACAGCATTAGCAATTTGCTGGCACATGAACAACCAACTGCACTCGGAAATAAAAAAGAAAATAAACAAAAGAAAAAAGCCTGCCTACTACCGCTCTGTTATGATGTTTTTAAGACAAAGCCTTGAATGGGTAAAGTTTGGCACAGGGGCTGAGTGGGCATTCTGCAAGGACTTGGGCCCTGAATAATTCATGATGCTCAAAGAGCACTATGATCAAAAACAGCCCCTGAACCCAGATTCAGCGGTCTCAGCGTTCTGCCACCTGATAGAGGCAGAGGATTCTGCAGTTGAAAGGAAGAATTGCTGGGCAATGGGAGACTATAGGTGCACTCAGGGACAAACTGTGGGTGGCCTGGAACCAGAACGAGGCTAAAACGCACACTTTTACACAGATGTATCATTGTAGAGCTAATAAGGGTTGGGCTGCATACAGTCCCTGCACTAGCAGGCATTCCTCAAAGGCTTTTGCTGCACATGGGTTATCAAGCTGAGAGGAGACACTGAAAGAAAGAGACATTGAATAAGAGAGAGAAAGACAGATGGTCAGGGGCTATGGTGAAGTAATGTTAGATATCAATGGAATGCAAAGGCTTCAGATCTGAGCCCATTTATCATCCAGTCAAAAACAAAAGATCAGCGAAGGCAAGGTGAAAAAGCGCTGTAGCTGAAGGCGTGCACCGTGTTAAAAGTAGTTGAAAAGATTTGACAGAAATGAACGGATTCTAAGGACACAGAATAAGGGAGTTTCAGTGGCCAATGTTTATTCTTCAACGCATAAAGAGTATAGAAACGTGTGTGTGAGTGTGTGTCATACATCCACGGTTGTTGTATGTATGCAGGGATAAATAAATGCTGTTTCTATTCATCAAAGAATTCTGGGAAAAAATGCACCATAGTTTCCACAAAAATATTAAGCAGCACAGCGGTTTTTAACGTTAACCAATAATATTCCTTTCTTGAAAAGAAATGTTTCTTAAGCACTAAATCAACATATTAGAATGATTTCTGAAGTATTTATGACTGTTGGAAATTCAGATTTGCGTCACAGTTAAATTATATATTTTTTTGTTTTGTTTTGTTTTTTTAAACAGTAATAACATTTCACAATATTACTGTTTTTACTGTATTTTTGAAAATGCATGCTTGGTGAGAACAAGAGGCTTCTTTCAGAAACATAAAAAAAATCTTACCAACTTTTGAATGGTAATGTATATTTGAAAAAAAAAAAAAAAATTCTCAAAAGTCTAAAGCATTGTACTTTACAATGTAAAAGAAAACAATTAATCATTACAAATTAAACATTTATTGTTTTCATATATAATATTTTGTATAAAATAAAACTTTAATTATATTTATGTAAATAATATATTTATGTAAATAATATATTTATTTATCAAGTGCTATGTCACCCAGGGAAATAAATAAAAGCTCTCCCTTCCTCCAGAGTGTGCCGTGCATGCGTGACCAATGGCTGCCATACATTTGTGAGGATGGAGGATGTTTTTGCTTGTGCTGCTCCTGGGTGAGCAATTGCATGTACATATGAATGACTTGCAAGTGTGAGCGCATGTTGAAGTGTGTGTGTGTGTGTGTGTGTGTGTAGGAGAAGACGGCAGAGAAAGTAGGTCAGTGCCTCGACAAGGTTGTGCGCAGGCGCGATGATTACACAGGTCAGGGCGCTGCGTGGGGTTGCTGTAGAAACAGGCTATTACTTCAGCCCCACCAAGGCCCTATGGAAGAGTATCACCCAGCCAGACAGACCAGTTCTCCTCCAACCAACCCTGACACAAGAAAACCTTCTAAAACTATGTGCTGGCCTGCTATATTACACCTAAAACAACCCACTTTTGGACCTATATTATGCATTGCCCAAGACAGATACTTTTGGGACATGGCTTTTAGTTTTATTTATAAAGCTGTATTGTGCACAGAGACAGGGGTTGAATCCGGTCTGGACTATGTCACACTTATTCTGAAATTTAAAAGACTTTAGGTTTTTTAAACTTTTTTTTTTTTACTGATAAATGAACAAACAAATGCTGTGAAAATGTGTGTCTAAATTGTCACCCATATTCTAAAATAAAATAAAGTTTTTTTTTTAAACGGTTTAAAAAATCTTAACTGTTGCCATTATTATAGTATTTGTAGGCTATTTTATTAAATACTTTTTAAAATATTTTATTTATTGTTAAACAAACAAGCAAAAAACCTAACAAACAAATGATTAAAAGACTTAAGTGTCTAAAGTGTTTAAAAACATATTTAAGTGTTTAAATATGTTTTGTTTATGGTTTTGTTAACAAAAAAACAAAAAACACAAAAAAAAAACAAATACAATTTTCATTTATATTTTACATTTAGTCATTTCGCAGATGCTTTTATCCAAAGCAACTTACAATTGGGGAGTACATAAAGCGATTTTTCTTAAAGAGACAAACAGACACAGGAAGTGCTTGTAATACCAAGATATAGGCTTTGTTAAAATAAGTGCAGGCTACAAAGAGAAGGAATAAATAAAGATTTTTATTTTATTTTATTTATTTTTATTTTTACGATGAAGTCAAGTAGCTTCGAAAGAGATGCATTTTCAACTGTCACTTGAACAAGAAAAAGAACACACACGCACACACACATTGTTTACACTTCAGGCATGCATTCTTGTTAAAATAGATTTTCTGCTATTCACCATTTGATGCATTTCCTCTGACACACCTTGACTGCATTGTCAGCTGTCTGCTTGTCTCCTAAGATCTTATAAAACACTTAGTAATGTGAAACACTCCAAACAGGAGAAGAAAGACGATCTTATACTTCACCTGAGACCAGAGGTATCACATGGCGAACCCTTCCTCTTCCGTGATTCTGGGGTGTCAGGGTCAAGGGCATTCTCCCCTGCAGCACTCATTTTCAGCATATGCACACCTGCAAAACAGGGTAGTTACCAGTCAGCCAACGGAGTCAAGCTTGAAGGAACCATTCTACTAAATAAACACAATGCAGGACAATGAATTTAAATCATCCAATGAAATCCAGTAAAAATGAGTATGTAATGGCAGCTGTCGTTGTCTGATACCCATATGTTGTTGTTTATAACCGCATTTATAATATCATCTAGAACTACAAAATAATGGTAGAAAAAGAATCCCCGGAACCACTGCGGACCAACAGGTTCTGGAAAACCAGCAAACTTCAAGTCAAACCAGTTCTGAAATAGTCCCATTTTACTGTAAACGCTATGACAGGCAACATATCTCGACCTAATTTGAGCAGAACAGTTCAGATGACTCCATATCAGGCACAGACTGAGGTGACAGCTCATTCCCGCTAGCAATATGCATTATCGATTGCTCCTTGAAGAGGAACCATAAATCTGCTGTGAAAGGGCTTGCTAACTGAAAGCCTTCTTTGATCTGTGGTGCTATAGACTCAGCGCTACCATCTAACCCATGCTGTGAACTGCTAGAAGAGGAAACTGCTGAACCACCATTCATGAGAACAGGGGTGCTCCAATTGATTGGCTACTGATCACTATCGGCCGATAATCATGTTGGGATGATTGATTGGTGGTCTCTAAATAAGCAGATCTCAAAAAAACAATCTCAAGCTGATGACGCTGCCATAAGAGGTTTGACATGATATGCAGCGGCACTGTCTCAGTACCTGTACAATGCAGGTGAAATAATTATAATGATATATTTCTTCATTAAATAACTTATAAAGTAATTTGAAAACCCTGTGTGAGGAGCGATTACAAAAGTGAGTGAATCACCGAGTGCTCTCTCTCTCTCTCTCTCTCTCTCTCTCTCTCTCTCTCTCTCTCTCTCTTAAAAAACGCAAATGGCTTTAAATCACCACACATCGTGTCTGTCTATAAGAGAGCTGCACGCTGCACAGTTGACAATGGAACAGTCACTTGCTCAGTCGAGGCAGTGTCACATCCTCACTAAAGTTTATAATATGCATTTCTTTTTAATTCTTGCCCATGTTTAACCATTTAGCGCTCACACACTCTCCTGGAGACCGTTTGCTCATGCACACTCACATAACGCCGGGTTCACATTACTCCATTTGCAGTTCACGCGTTGTGCATATTTTTTCTGCGCTCATGCTAACGGATTAAAGTGTTCACGTTAGAGTCTACTGTCACAGTCAAAACATATGGATTTTTGGCTTGGCCAAAAAGAGTGGTTGGTGTTGGCGCAGTGGACACATGCCTTAGGTGTGAGAGACCCGGGTTCGAATCCACTGCGAGACACCAATGTGTCCCTGAACAAGACCCATAAATGTAAATGTAAGAGCACTTTTAGATAAAGAAGGCAATAAACGATGGCACTTGTGTAGGTAAGAAAACAAAGTTCTTTGTGAATGGCAGAATTGCTTGTAATAAAGATTTAAATGCAAAAGAAAAGGCAGTAGAGCTGACTATTTCTGTCAATGGTAAGTTTGTGATTACATACAAAAAGTTGTTTTGCCACTTGCTTGAGCAACTTAATATATAAATCTAGAAGTAAATGCAAAAGTGAAAAGCACTGAATAATGTGTTACTTATATTTATTGTGTTTAAACAGGTCTGTGAAATGCTGTATTACTGTACTGTGGAAAAAAAGAAAGAATTGCAATGCTGTAAAAGGATTTTCAGTGACAAGTGATGTTTGGATTTGAAATCAAAATAATGGATGTTGTGTTTGTGGGAAACAGCTACGGATCAGTAGTGGACTCTTGTGTGAAAGTACAGTCCGTGCTGCTTCCCCTCTCACAAGAGTCACCTAAGAGGGGCATTCCCCCCATTTTCCAAAATGAAATTCAGTCCCTGAATAAATATCTAATAATCCTGATTGGAGTATCACTGTAAATAGTTCTAAATGATAAAAATGTGTTAAAAATATTGTTATCAGTGATCGGAATCGGCACATATTGCTTTCTGTGATTGGCAATTGGTGATTGGCCTAAAAAATCCTGATCGGAGCACCCATACATTAGAATACTGTGGGCCTCTAAAGGGCTGGTCACACTACAATTTCCATTCCATTGACTTCCATTCATATGCATACAAACACAGGAGACAAGAAACTAGTGAACTGGTTTAGTGAACTCCTCTGTGAATTCTTACCACATGAAGATGTTTATAGAAGACTAGCTTAAGTAAAAGAACATTTTTCAAACACATTTTACACTTATATTTTGAATGTATAATATGTAGAATTTAGTTTTTAAAATGTTACATTTTCGTGATACTATTTTCAGCAACAAATTCTTCTAATTACTTAAAATCACAACTCTCTGAAAAAAGCTTTTTAGTAAACCATTTTTTTTATTCACTACTAAAAAAAAGACACACTACTATTCAACAATATATACATATATACAATAAATGTTTTTATTTATTTTTTAAACTCTCTCCTCGCTGCTCTATCACTGAAGGTACTAAAGAAGTTTTGCTAATGATCACAAATAAAAAGTAATACTGCAAAAACTTATGTTAATTTTTAAATAACTGTTTCTACTTTAATATTTTTAAAAATCATTCTAAAATGTAATTCTAAAAGTGCTTGAGAAACAATTTTTCAGTTCAAAAGAACACCATTTATTTGAAATAGAAATGTTTTGCAACAGTATAAATGTCTTTACTGTCACTTTTGATCAATTTAATGTGTCCTTGATATAAATAAAATGAATAAAAGCATGAAAAAGTTATTGAACAGTACTTTACTAACAACTGTAATTTAAAAATGATATATCATTATTACACAGGATTCTCTTTTCATATTTCAGAAATGAGAATGAGATTATATTCAGAAAAAAATTTTTTTTAGAAAATGTTAGAAAATCACAACATCCAATTGTCTACGTCCAGTTTACTTGAGCAAACGTTCTCTACAAGCATCAGGTGTCTTCAGCTGCAGTATGTAACCATAGAAACAGGAAACATTCAAGCTGTACATAAGGAGATCCTAAAGAGCATTCACAGCACACAGATATAACAAACATACAGTACATACCACTGCAGCTTTTCAGAATGTTACGATAGAATTTCAGCTAATAAGACTTCAGTAATGATGAAAAGTTAGGCTACTACTTCACTACTGCAATACACAGGGTGAATATTGTCAGCTGTGACAAGACCACACATGGGACAGCACGAAATTCCACCAGATAAACAATTTCAACTTCATTTATTGTATTTTTTTATTTATGCATTTAGCAGATGATGCTTTTATCCAAAGCGACTTACAGTGCATTAAGGCTAACATTTCTTACCTAACATCTGTTCCCTGGGAATCGAACCCACAACCTTGCACTGCTAATGCAATGCTCTACCACTTGAGCCACAGGTGTATTGTAGATTATACAATACAACTTGATGTTCAATCAAATAAAAAGCCCAAGTAAATGGGTTTGATGTTTGAAAATAATAATAGTAAAATAACTAATATATTAAGAGGCAGTGTTTCTGCACCTTTTACATGATAGCGCTTGATCTAGGGTGCACCACCCCTTAAGTTGGTGACATCAACAGCAATTGTTCACCTCGGATGACCAACTAAAAAGCAACTTTAAAGTAAATACTGCTCTACCTGGAGCTTTGACGATCCCTTCAGTTTGAAGAAGATCATTAGCCATATCTTATGTTTGGTTTTTTTTCACTCACGGAGGACACCATCTAGACCAGTGCCTGGCTCCTAAGGCACAGTCCACTTTGATCTGCAAGGCCTGAACAGGCTGCTATTGTGGGTCTGTTGAAAACCTCCAGCGGCCCCTAATCCCTGGCAGCTCCATTTCCAGCAAATGCACCCTTAAACAGGCCTATTTAAGTTGAGCGGGGTGTCACTGAATTTTGGGCTGGTTTAAGAATTTAAACACTTGAACAGCTATTTTAGGAGAAAAAGCAAGAGATTTTCTTATATTACAAGCTTTAGCACCGACACATTCTACAATGAGAAATCACTTTTGAAGGATCGACTGAATATAACACTTATAACACAACCTAGAACATAATGAAATCCCTCGAATTCACACATTTGAGCATTTCTTTAAAAAAGTTTGGTGGAAATGAGGGCACATTTGAGTTTACTGCCCCGTTTTTGGGGGCCCCTGAGCCTTCACTTTATTGCTCTGGAGAATGTGAAACATGACCATGCATGTGAACATGCAAAATTGTTCAGAAATGAGGCTAGATTAAAAAAAAAAATCCACCAGGACATAATGACTCCTGTGCATCTGAGCGGCCTCTTACTGTAATTACCAACAGCTTGCACCAGTGTGTTCAGTGTTCAGTTCAGCCCTGCTCTGCCAAGTGTCGAGGAAAGCCAACCGACAGGTAATGAGGATACCTGTGCTTAGATTTGAGAATAACCAGCCGCACTGCTCGTGTTGCATGAGTTAATCTACATCAGCTAAAGCTAATGTTAAAGAAATGGACATGTGATTTACAAGCAACATTAGCAGAATCTTAGTATATTTCAACTTCCCAAAACTTGTTTTGCGAGGTTTACAGCACTTTTTTCTAAATTTCTAGGTTTTTTTAAGCTAATGGGGAGTAAAAGAATTAGTAGTAGGACACCATTTATGTGCCTTAATCTTCTAAAGGAGTGCTATTTCAATATATCAATGCATGTCTGTTTACATTAACAACATTTGACTCATCTGCATTGTAGTTTAATAAGAAAAATAGTATTTTGTTGCATTAGCACATTAGTCTTTCAAACAAGTTTGTCGTTCTTGTACTGTCTTCTGTTTGCTGGAGCTCATATTTCTAGCTAGATAAGAAATATTTGGCATCGTCCAATCTGATTTCAAATTCCCTCACCAAATGCAGTGGATATAACACACTAACTGCTAAGCTGTAAGAAAGAAGTTGACGAAACAGTCATGAATCTTGTCTATAGGTCAGCTTAGTCCTGTTTATAAACTAAGTCATCAGTCTTTGGTTGAGAAAGTTTGCATGTAAGCTGATGCTTCTATATTATAGAAATATAGTTTCAGTTCAGGCTGGTGGTGGTGGTGTAATGGTGTGGGGGGATGTTTTCTTGGCACACTTTGGGCCCCTTAGTACCAACTGAGCAATGTTTAAACACCACAGTTTACCTAATTTTTTTAATAAATACAAATTTACTGAAAGATTACATTAAGAACTTCTATACTACAGCAAAAACTACTATCTTAACTAATAAAGTCAGTAATAAAACAAGAAAAATTACACAAATTACAAGAATAGATGAATACTACATAACACAGTTACAAATAAAGTCAGTAACAGTAGTATTCAGGTTCAGAAATGTAATAATTGATTGTAAAAACACAATAGGGCTCACACGTTAAATAAAAATTAATCTTTGTTAAAACTGTTGTTTTGTTTGATAAGCGGAACAGAAGAAGGTATTTGTTGGCTGCTGTCTCTTTAAGGCCAAATGGACCTAATACTGATATACATCCGGTTTCTTTCTCAGCTGTTTACTTTCACTTAAGACATTAAGGGTATTTTAACATAACTTTGTGTTTATGTGAAAGAGGAATCAATTTGGTGTTCACACGTTGTGTCTCTGTCTGTGTGTGCGGCAGTTTGAACACACAGAAAACAGCGCGCGAGTTAAAATTACTTGAATGTGTAAAATGGGAAGACTAATGATGTGAAAATGATACATTTTCACTCTATGATGGTTAAACTTAACGGTTAGTCCACAAATCAGATGCGTGTCGAACTGTGAGGCCTGGTCCGTGCGGATCACGGATCACCTACGATCGTTGCACCCTTAATCATAAGTATGGTAAGAATATCTCAATGCATATTTTGTAAGCATACATGAATGTGCTGGGTGAATATGTTTGGGGTGCCTCAGGGCTCAGTACTTTGTCCCCTATTAGTCTCGATATACACAATGGGCTCTATGATAAAGGCAAACAGCTTGTCCTATAATTACAGACTGTATACAAGACTACCCATCCTTTCAATCTGACAACCATGATCTCGATTTATCTGTGATTTCAGATTTCTCGGCCTGAACAAAGGATCACTACCTTTAGAGTTCAACAATACAACTGTGAGGAAGAAACCTGGGTGTAGTGTTTGCTGACCAGTTACAGTTCAATGCCAACATGTTGAGGACCAGTCCTGCAGATTTGTTTTACAATATCAGAAAACAGATTCCATGTGTGCTGCACAGTTCTTAGTTCAGGTTCTCAGGTGACCTGAAAAGGAAAACGGACCATAAAAGATGATAGAAGTTCACTTTAATGCAGTGGTTTTCCTACTTTTTGATTTCAAGGCCCCTACAGTCAACAAGAATATTTAAAGGTGCTTATCCTTCAAAAAAAAAAAAATCTAACATACAGAAATTAGAAGCTTTAAAATAATTACTAATAATTACATTGCAGAATTCCAGAAGTTTGGGGTTAATTAAATTTCGAAATATCTTGATTTGCAGTTGTACTTGCTTTTTTTTTTTTTTTTTTTTTTTTTGAGACCCCTTGGAAGTTTGAAGGGCCCCAGCCCCCTTGCCTGAGAACCACTGCTCTAAAGTCTATTATAGCACTCCCTGTGGTAACACTGAGAATCCAATGCATATTTGTGTCTCAATGTGAATTTCAGAATGCAACATTGAGTAAAAGTGAGCTTGCATAGCAAGAAGCAATCACATACTTGCATAGAGTAAAACAACATTCACAATTTTCCCTATTTTACACTGATTAAATATTCATGGAGAGCACAGTGCGAGGAACACTTCAAAATCAAGAGGATCTCACTCATTCTACTATTACAAAAACAAAAAAACATTATCCTCACTATATCCACAACAACATTTTAAAATGTGCTCACTTTGGTCACTCACTCCCAATGCTAGTGTGTACAATCTCCTCACACTTCCTTAAGCAGACAAACAAACTATGAAAGCCCTGGGAGGCCTGCAGTCCCCTCACATGCTCGGCACACATACTCTCCCACGCGTATGTGCACGCACACACAGTCAGCCTGAAAGTAAACAACCTGCTTATGGGAGAAAAACAGTGGAAGGGATTTTCCTTTTCGCTCGCTATTTCTCTCGCTTGCTCACTCACGCACCTGAGGCAGGGCTCAGCTGTCACCTATGAAGTTGGCCAACTCAGCCTGTCCGATCAGAGGAAGGTCCACGACAGTTGCGCTAACCCGTCTGTAAGCACGAGCTGTGGCCGTGTGTCGTGCCATTTCCCAGGATACGGGGCTCCTTCTCGTTGAGAGCTACACTAATCACCTCGTGCGCAGACAGAACAGCAATGTATGTCACTAAGCGAGAGGGACAGACCATCATAAACCAAAGGAAAGGGGATGAAAAGTATTGTTTACACACTCTTATCAGTGCTCACCCCAGACGAAAAAGTGTCTCATAAAAGCGAGCTAACAGGGCACAGCTCAACAGGAGAGGGGAGAGGCCCTCGTAGAGGAGACCAGCAGCAGAGCGAGGAAGTTTCGAAACAGACAAATCCCACGCCTGAATTCACACACCCGTCCCCTTCCGTCCGTCAATGGTTTGCTCCGTGAGACGCCGTGGAGTCACTGTTGCTGTCTACCTTTCCATAGCGATGCAGAAGAGAGAGAAAATGTATACAGCTCTCCCTGAAAATCTGAAATCAGTGCGAGGCTGAAGCAACAGTCATGACTCATTCTTTGATGATGTGCCAAATAATTCAATATTTCTCAAAGAACTGTGATCTTCCCAAAGCAGAAATTTGACCAGAATTATTTTGAAAAAATTTACCTAGTGATCCAAGGTATGTATATTAGGGGTGACACAGTTCAACTTTTTCATGATTTTGGTACAGTTCGGTATGTGCTATGTTTATGGAAAAACTATATTTTCTAATAATTAACAAAAAAAGATTATTCTATCCAGCTACGAGCAACAGCACAAATAAATACAATAAATAAACAAAAAATAAACAAGGATTTTCAGTTTTTTTAAGGAGGTCTAGCATTAGTTTTTAAGTACAGAAATTGAATAAAGTAATCGAATGTAAAACAGCATTGCATATTTGACTGTATAAATTAAATATTGTTCTTACAAAAGCTTTTTAATAAAGAGCAGTGAGTGGTTTCTTTGTTGTTGCTGTTCGATTAATATAAAGACTGTCTCTTCAAGAGAATGCACTGATCCAGTAGGCCTATGTTCAGCCGGCTATGTCTGCTGTAGGATACTTACAAAGACGGGCCTTTTGACGTCATTTTTGTGTGCATTTGTCCATTTAAACACAATATTTAAGAGACAGCTTAATATTTGCGTGCGTTCTGAGGCGGGTTTGCGCGCTTCGGATGAGCGCATGCACAAATCTTCTCACTTGTGCACGCGAGCTCACGTCCTCTGGCTCTTAAATGTTTAAATAAGTTTAGTTTAAACAAAGATATCAACGTGTGCTGTTCAGATCTCATCTGTGAGCCCGCTATCAGCACCTTGGTGATGACGGAATAAATGACTGCTCATAATACAGCATATGGCATTCGGGTTGAACAAAAGTTAATGGTTTGTCCAAGGATTTTTCCCCCTCATCGCTGTTCTTGTAATGTCTGGGAAGGCAGAAAGCGCATCCATCAACAGAAACATATATTAACTGAACCCAGTTTGTTTTACGTGCTATTTATTAGAGCTGAAACAACTAATCGATTTAATCGATTAAAATCGATTATTAAAATAGTTGTCAACTAATTTAGTCATCGATTAGTTGCTAAACAACTTTTATTCGCCGTAAGCAGCTCATTTTGTGCATATTTTAAATCTGCGATGACCAAAGTGTGGCAGTAATGAGCCACCGGAGGTTTTACTCAGCCAGTACAGCAGGTGAAGTAGCGAATAGCCAATAGCTGGCCTCGTTTTATGTCACGTGCTTCCCGAACTGCGTCTGCAGCAGCAAGATGGTGGAGACAGACGGCAGTGGACTAAGCTTGAGAAAGAAAGTGTGGGAGAACTTTACTTTGAGCCTTCAAAAAAGAAGAGTAACCTCTAAACTCTGCACTACTGAACTAACGGTTTAAGACTTTTGTTGTGCAGATTCTCCAGTACAATGTTGTTTGCAAATGTTAAGTCATTAAAGCTTATAACATTGCTTTTTAACAGTTAACATTTAAAGATCTACAAACATGTTCTGTGATCAGTTTGTCATTTACCAGTTCATAATTCAGTCTTGCAGCCTAATTATGACTGAATGAGAGAGGTAAATGTTTAAATGTATTTGAAATGCACTTTTTTCTAAGTATTCACTTTTTTTACACAGCAGGTTTTTTGTGTGTGTCAAAAAAAAATGCTGGACAACTTTCTGATGGATTTTACTTTAAAATGTGAGTTCCATTCAGGTTTCATGCCACTGGCACTTTATTCGAAGGATTATTTACAATTTCACAGCATAAGCTATAAAGCTGTTTCCCAGGTATACGTTGTGTGTTTACAGGAAAAAAAAATTATAAAATGCAATGTACTGCAAATTTATTCGGTTTTAATCTTATTCTTCTTGAATAAGATTCCTTAATAAGCTTTGTTCGGGATGTTAAACTACTTTAGGAGCCCTAAGGACTGACATGGTGAAAACATTATTTGAAATCTTGTGAAATTTGCTCGAGTATGGGTCAGGGTTTTGATTGCAGAAGACTTTGACAAAGAATTACTAACACATAATAAAACAAAACTCCAGGTATATTTTTGATGAAGATATGATGATGCAAAATGGTTAAAATCTCTAAAAGTCTATGTTGAATGATAAAGACCCTTTGTTAATAATTTAATTGGAAAAAATTAGCAAAACTAAAATATAAGTACATAAAGATTAATCGATTAATCGTAAAAATAATCGACAGATGAATCGTTTATCAAAATAATCGTTAGTTGCAGCCCTACTATTTATAGCAAACCATATTACAGATGCTTTGTCAGATTTAAGTCCTAGTGCGTGCCGAACCGTGTTTGGTGAACAGAACGGTTAATTGTTTTTCAGCGAACCATGCCACACCTAATGATATACACCTATATACAAATTGATAACACACACAAAGCCACATGCTTGTGTTTTACAGGCTTCAAAACAAACTCAGAATCTGTTTGAAAACCACTGTGCTACACCCTAGCTTCTCTTTGCTATTCAGTGTAATTGCACCCTTTTTTTCACCTCATCTGACCCCAGGTTGCAGTCTTGCAAAGGAACAAACGTAAAACTGAATACAACTGAAACAGAATATTATTCATGAAAAAATTGTTGTTCAGAGCCCTACCAGCGTTAAATTACCCGAACCTTACTGTATAATACGGTACTGTCGACATGAGAAAAAGATCACGGGTTCCATAACACAAAACACATGTCAAACTAAACCCGATAATTATGGGGAAGATTGTTGGGAGAGTACAACCTAAGAACGCGGAAGCAGTAAAGAGAAGTCTGACAACTGCAGCAATGAAACCAGGTGTCAAAGCACTGTACAATCAGCACAAACACCTTTAAAGAAAACACAGGCATGCAATCATCGCACAAGCTAAACAAACTACCTTATTCCAAAAGAAAGGTTTTTTGACTAATTCATGCAAGTCAGTGATTACCCTCATATTAAGAGGAAGGTCTGTCAATTCAGCTGGTTTCCAAGCAACTAAGTGATCAGCATGCGCATTTTTCCATACATTAGGAAATGGAGCAAATTATATTTTAGTCGTGGGTTTTTGCATTTGATTACAACTTGTATGATACCAGTAACAAGGGTGAAAACATACCATCTGACAGCTTTAACCTACATCTTTGTGTGTATGTTGTGCGCTCTGCATCTTAAAAACATGCACACAGAGACGCAGGCAAATGCTGATGAATTTTTCTATGCTTTAGCTTTACTAATTTATGACATTTTAGTTACTTGAATTCACAGAACCAGAACGGGGAAACCAAGCAACCCAATAACAAGGACGGTCCTTCTAAAGCATCAAAGACAAGAATACAGCAATCAGCAAAAGCGGGTTCTTTAACAAACATGCATACATTAAAACCATGCTTATAATTAAACTACCCAAGTTTGAGTGTGAAAATTTAACTGCAAAATAAAACAGAGTGAAAACAGATGCAGTGCAGGCACAATGGGGTTTCACATTACCATGACAACAGCTGAACTACCACTACACATTTAGTATGAGCAAACGCAGAAAACACCATGCCGTAGGGGCAGGAAAAAGTGTTACACCTGCACCCACTGTCCCTAGCACCAATAATTCATATCTGAAACACCTCAAAGTAGTGTGCTGTGCTGAATACCTTACTTGTTTAAATAAAAACAACTGTCTATCGGTTAACTTTGCTGTGATGACAGTTGTTGACAGTTGTGACTTCAACATTAAAAGACTATGAAATATACAGTTTTGGAAGCTACTTTCACTTTTACATTTTTTTTTATCCAAATAAGCATAATATAAGCAGAAGTGAAACTTTTGTGTGCCAAGATGCAAACTAATGAATATTTGTAAAAAAGCTACATAAGAAACAATTTTTTTAAAACATATTAAATTAAATTATATTATTATTAACTGAAAAAAAATGGGCACCTTGACATATGCACAAAAAATATATATTTTCAATATTAATGTTACAGGGATAGTCAACCCAAAAATTATTTCTTGATTCAAATTGATTAAATTTTAATGATTAAAATTCTGTCATTAATTACTCACCCAGATGTCGTTCCAAACCCGTAAGACTTTCGTTTATCTTCAGAACACAAATTAAGATATTTTGATGAAATCCGAGAGCTATCTGACCCTGCATAGACAGCAACGCAACTGGCACATTCAAGGCCCAGAAAGATAAGGGCATTGTTAAAATAGTCCATGTGACATCAGTGGTTCAACTGTAATTTTATGATGCTATGGTCAGAAAGCGCTAGGATTTCATCAAAAATATCATAATTTCTGTTTTAAAGATGCAAGTCTTATGGGTTTGGAACAACATGAGGGTGACTAATTATTATAACTATACCTATTTTTTTTTCTCATCTCAATTGTTAAAATGCACACTAATAAAAATATAAACTCACCCTAATTTGAATAAACAAATATAAAACGCATTAATAATTTTACAAAACCATTCAAAAGTTTGAGGTTTGAGATTTTCAGCAGCCATTACTCTAGTCTTCAGTGTAACATGATCCTTCAGAAATCACTTCAATATGCTGATTTTATGCTCAAGAAACATTTATTCTTATTATACATTTTGAATTGTGGAGTATTTAACTTTTTTTTAATCACTATAAAACAATGTATGAACAAATCACCTGAATCATTAAATTAATACCCTATATTATGTTACGAGTATATGTGATTTTTACCTCTGCACACATGAGGCTACATGTGCAATATAATGAGATATAAACAAACGTGATGTAACATTTAGTCATGCCACAACTACTCAGAGAAAATAGCTTGTTACTGGAAGCACTACACTATTTTGAAATTAGCTAAGCTACTGTCACGCCACTAAGAACGCAGTCCAGTTACGACCATCACAACTTGTAGTTAGTTATTCCAAAACACTAGATGATTATTTAAACACTTCCTACTATAAAAGGCTTGTTATGGCTGTATCCACAGTTTCAGCTGTTGCCATTTCAGGTTATTTTAATACAGCTTTAAGCTTCTGCATGATCTGCTGACTTACTTGATCTAGGGCTCCAGAGGGATGCTCATTGAGGGGAACACTATGGCTGTGGTCCACTGGGTTAGGGTGGGAGAGATCTCAAGGAGAGGGGGCTATGGTGCCACACCCTCCCTGTCATGCAGAACCATCCCACCGGGGGGAGGCAGTGGAGAATGGACACCCAGTGTAACCTGTGCAAGAAGAAAAATTGTGTAAGACTGTTTGTAGGCAACATTTACAGAGCAGTAGAATATGATCATCAGTCCTATTGTGGTATTATTAGGGATTGAACGATAAACCGCGAGTCAGTTGGAATCAAATATGTGACGATTCAAATCGGTTGAGATGCTAAACAAATCATGAATCAGTTAGGGCGAGGAGTTTATATGAACATATTTCTGAGGGGAACTTACTGTCTTTAGTAAAGTTAAGATGGTATTTTTTATTTTTATCTTGATTCTGTATAATGCATCTTAAAGTTCATAAGTGCAGCGCTGCTTTGTTTACAGCAGAAACCAAGGAAATGCTTTAAGTGCCACCTGCTGGCAGAGAGTGAATCTGCGTCTCCTTCAGCTCGTCTGCTGTTTCATTCAGATATTTTTTATGTATAGTTTCACAAAACTGAAGTCAAACCATCCTGTTTTTGCTTCAGATTTTGAAATTCTAAAATCTAATGTAGATCAAAAACTGCTCATGTTGCATATATGCAGAATCTTTGTTAGGATCATGATTAAAAAACGCAGTGGTTGCCTTGCATGCATTTTGTCTAAGCAATAATAAAAGGACACATTTAATTTATAATTTGTCTTAAATCTCATTTTGTTAAAAAAAAAAATGGTGAATCGAATCAAATCGTTAAATCAATATCATGACTCAAATCGAATTATGAGTTGAGTGAATCGTTACATCCCTGTTGCTATCATATTTACTGGCCAAAAAATAATAATTATAATTATTTCAGTTATTGAAATTAAGCTGAAAACAAAATAAAAAATAAATATTAGATCAGTTTTAGTATCTAAAATAACTACTATAATGATTTGCATTTTTTTAATAAAAAATAATGTACTAAAATTCTAAAGAAAACTGAAAATATATAAAACTAATCCAAAAAATAAAAACACTATAAAAGTTTTTATCTTTTTAAATAAACTAAACTACTTGTTTTGTTTTTGTTTTTTGTACCAAAACTGCAGAAGCAAACAGAAGTTATGTAACATCAAGTATACATGACAGTCATGTTATCAGTGAATGTGAAAATTCAACAGAAGCCAAGACAGTCTAGTCATAATTGCATGTGTGTGCAAAATTATTTTTTTGCATTGCCATGGCAACTGTAAGTACTGTTACACTACATCTAGTAATAAGCCACATGAATAAAGCCTAACCAAGGCTTGGCAAAGTGTTTATACAATTATTGCACCATATCCACATCAATAACCTGCTGCACATCAGCACAGATTGTGACTTTGTGAAGGACCTTGATGGTTAAAAAGTGGGCAAACAGTCCAGCCCACGGGAAAAAAAAAACAGCATTTACGACTTTCACCGTTATTGTATGTCTACAGCAAAGGGAGTAATATGTGAGTCTTTCAGCTTTAGTATCACATTGAAAACGAAATGGATCTAGATCCAATTTTTTGAAATGAAAGTTATTGAAGTGTACAGATAATATAGATCTTTTTACTACAGGAGGTCGCTGGATTAACTAAGAGTCTGGGTCTATAAAACTCAATGTGCTGACTTACTTGATCTAGAGCTCCGGAGGGATGTTCATTGAAGGGAACACTATGGCTGTGGTCCAATGGGTTTACGAGATGGGAACTGGAGAACAGAGAGGGGGTTACAGAACCATACCCTCCCTGTCATGCAGAACCATCCCACTAGGGGAGGCAGGAGGAAATATGGCGCTCAATGCAACCTGTGGATGAATAACAAGAGAACATGATCTTGGGATGAGGAAGCAAAATCAATCACACAAACATCAAAATGGAAAATTGCTGGCATTGTGTATACAGGGAGAAGATGAAAGTGACGATTTCCTACTGCGTTAAGAACCTTTTACTTCACCTCAACAGATGTGAGACCTAGGGCAGAGAGCACTGAGGGTTTGACTGAATGAGTGCTTGTATACGTTCTAGATTATAGCAACCAGGAAACCGTAAAGCTTTTGACTTCAGATGGGCCTTTGTTCTTGTTCCAGACCAGTATTCTCTAGAAACAATATTGATTCTCATGGGGCCCTTAAGGTATTTGAAGTGTAAGCTATCAATTTGCGCACCAGTGGGATCATATTTTTTCATATTTAAACAACAAGACTACTGGTAAATTTAAAACAAAAACTGCAGGACTATTTATTAATATTGAACACTTTGTTCATTACTTTAAAACACAACTAAAACACCATGATAGTAAGGAAATAAGCCAAAAATAAGATTAAAATGCATTGAGTATTTAATACAAGAATCTGCCTGAAGTTAAAGCCTGCTTGAGATAAAACAAAAAATAAAACAATTCATGTTTTACTGACAGGTTTCCCGCAATATCATGGGAGAGTTCATGAGGAAACTGAAGCACAGCTGAAAATATTTTTCCAAAAAGCTTCATTTTATTTGTATTTTTGTTCTATATATAAAGTTGTGCTATTGATTGATTGAACACAAAGTTGTGTTCTTGTCTTAGGACAACTTTGAACTTGTTTGATCCACTTTAAATGCTGATTTCTGTTTACCACATATTACCTGATATTGTCTTCTGTGCCCCAGAACTATTAAGTCTAAATATATGGGCTACATTTAGCAAATAGGCTATTACAGTGCAGCATAATGGTGAAGACAGATGTGAATCCAATGGAATACACAAAAAAATGAAAATCTTGAAAGGCAATGTTCATTATGCACTTATTTCATAGCCTTAATGGGCACAAATGTGAGAAGGAAGAGACTGCTGGATGATATGACAACTGTAAAACTATCTGTAAAACTAGCACAGCTATATACGGGAAACTGGTTGCAGTCTGTTAAACAGTTTGGTATTCATAAGACTCATTATATAAAAATATCTGACAAGAATGTCACAATCAATCAATCAGTGATCATAACATAATATGAATTTTATATGCAATGCAATAGGATCTGGTCATGTATGAAAAATACCATTCATTAATCAAATTTAGTGTACTGTAGAGAAGAAAATCTCAGCTTTAAAATGTCAGCTTGATCTTAGAATACAAAATCCAGTAGCTGTTGTCTCTTAATGTTTCTTCTTTGTAAACATCAAGTAAGCACTAGTGAAGTCAACATTATCTTTGTCTCTTTTTTTATGCCACAATCATATGATGATTAGTAATTTAAGACATCATGAAGTCATCAGTGCACTTGCACTGAATGCAGATGCACATTTTGATTTGGAAACGTTATTAAACAACATTGTTTTATATAAATGAGTGGGAATTAAATACAAGCAATGATAATGACTGAGCAAAATACATAAATTTTGCAACCACAAATAATGTGGCACTTCAGTTCCCCAATGTAAAGAACGTCTTTACAGCCATTTCACATATTGTCTTTTTTAGCTATTGATCATAGAGTTGATTCTTCAAACCTGTACACAACCGTTCAAAACTTGGGGGTTAATATAATTTTTTTATCTTAAAAGAAATTCATACTTTTATTCAGCAAGGATGCATTAAATTGATCAAAAGTGGCAGATGTTTTTAGGATCATGTGACAGAGAAGACTTGAAAATTCAGCTGTGCCAGTACAGAAATTAACTGCATTTTAAAACTAATATAGAATACATTTCAATACAACACAGAATGCATTTCAAATGGCATGAGGACAAAATAATGCATAACGTCTGAAAACTCTAGTCTACCTATTCTGTTACTCATATATGTTATGATATCTTACTCATATCAGGGCACATATTACGACAAACTAAAGCAGAATAAACTGAGATTTTGTTGCAACTTGCATGTAAGAAAATAAACTTTTTTTTAAAAACAAACATTTTCACAATTCATTCAAACAGAAAACAGATTAGACTCCATATATGGGAAATGTAAATGGTTAATAGCATAAGTATGCAAGTAAATTTGACTGTGACAAAATAAGAGAAAATAAATTTCAGGACTAGAAAAGCAAGATGCTGCTCACCATGTTTAGTGCATCTTACAGAAATACATTATAAGGCTGCCCTTTTGGAAGTCAATGAAGCAGGATGATATGAAAAGCAACTGAAAAAGGACAAAGAATAGAAAAAGGTGTGTGTCGTCATACACAAAAGCAAGGCAAAAAGCTTTGTTTGAAGAAAGGTCAGATTTTCACTGCAAATAAACTGATATATTGACTCTTCAAATGTGTTCACAGTTTGTGTAGTAATTACTTCCATCTCCAAACAATAATAGAGCTAACGAACATCTGTAGATGGGAACTCTGAACACAGTTTCCATGCATGTAACATCTGTGTATAGACTGAAATGACTTTCAGGAAGCATTCAAATTTAAATCAACTTCAAGAAGCATAATGACAATAACCTCTGGAGAAACAGGGTGAATTAGGCCATAGAAGCAGATTTCACTAAATATTTCCATATGTAATGCTCTGTTGATGGAAGAAGAGAAACGTTAATCTGGACTACTTACTAATAATAATCTAATAATAGTCTATTTCCTTATTGCTCATCGTTACAAAAACAAGAACCTCTTAATTTACAATTTCAAATAGTAAACCTAGTGATAAAATCTTTCATATTAATTTGCTTAATATAGTCACAGACTGTAAATACATTTATGAAAGCTAGATGACCAATGCCAATTGGAAACAAAGATATATACATATTGATCACAATTAATGTAAAGTTTGTAGGTTGGAATCAAATCTTACATGCTCTAGATGCATTTATTTACATATTTAATACAAGAATGTTTACAAGGAAGTCTTACTGTTAGAGATTTATTGGAAAAGTAGACCTATTTATGCTTCAACGGTAACTTAGTATTTTACAAATAAAATGACGGAAAGGGGGAAATGCAAAATATTTAGAAGGTGGTGATTTTCAACCAAGAGTCCCAAAACAGCTGCTCGATGTTGACAAGTTCCCACAGCAGTCAGTCCCCATGGATTTTGCCATTTCAATACATATTCAAGCAATCTCTGCATTATCTGCAATAGCTTACAACTTTTGTTTCACACTACTTATCACATGGCTTCCAGACTAGAAGACACATTTACTAGTCATTTGTTTACATATTCAACTCATATTCAAAATTATTTTCTTACTTTGAATTTGTCTCGTTTTCCACTACAAATATCTAAACATTCTTAAATGAAGATATTTACTTGAGAAGTAAATTTAAGCCACTACTAAGCCTTGTTTTTTTTTTAGGTAAAATGCTGTAAAACATTTTAATTAAAAGGAAAATATTTTTCTATCCAATTAATTTTATTTTTTATTGATTTTAGCAAAAACTCACTAAATTGAGAAATGGCCTATATTAGTTATAATTACAAAATTAAAGGGGAATTGCCTTATTATACTTATTATAAGGGATATTAAAATGTAATGCTTTTTATAACAATTCATACACCACAAACCAAATATTAGAAATACAGATTACTAATATAGAATATGTAATTAATTCAATCCCTCTCACAGACAAAAGCTAAAATATGCATATATGTTTTATTTTTAGTAACAGCTGACAATTTTCAAAGTGAGAGAGGGGAGAGGGTGTCAAACAATTGCCAGGTTTGTAATAGCAGCGAGTGTGGCACATGTTCTCCGTGGAAAAACTGATGTTTCACTCACACTGAGTTTGTTACACCATCCTGTACTTCTGAACTTTAGGGGCGAGACTGTCCCTCCCACCTCTGCTATCTGTTGATACAACTCCTGAGGCAAAGGAAGCAGTTAGCAGATGCTGCACTCGCAGAAACTGTTGCCCCTCGCCCAAACTTCCACACAGAGGGGAAGCAGAGTTTGTCCATCTTGTGCGGTTCCCGTGTGCTTAAAAAAAATAAAAGAAGCCAGAGTTGTTGTTAAGCCTGGGCATGGTCTGATAACAAGATGTGGAGCGCTGAGCCCCGGGTCCCGCTCTTGCCGTTCTTGTTGCACAGGGTGGGCGTCTGTTCGATGGCTTGAGCAGGCTTGCTTTCCTGTCCCTCTCACTCGATCATTTGCTAGTTCGCTCTGGCGCGCTCTTCCTACCCCCACACATTCTCACAGGCTGCTGCACAAGCTTTTTTCAAAAGAGATGTAGGTCAGCTCTCTGACGTCTAGGGAGGCACAGCTGAGCGCCCCTCTCCGTGCTGCGGCAGAGAGAGACGCTCGCAGGGAAAGAAACTGCAGGAGTGATATGATATCGTCGCCTTTTGGTCATGCTGGAATCTGGATTTGACTGCTGATCGTTTACTCATTGAGTTGTGAGCGCATGTAAACAAAAACATTAGGGACCTTTGTAAAAAAAAAAAAATAACAGCGACTACATTATCAACAGTTACATTGTATGAAAATACTTCAATTACTTGCTTTGAGATTTAGAAAAAAAATAAACTTTTTATTACATAATTATCTGGACTTCACCAATGAAACCAAGAAAAACTGAAAGCCAATTGGTTATGAATAACCAAACATTTTACACGGCTGTTTACAATCAATTGCAATTCATCGCATACATATTCATGAGCTCCTTCACTGGAAACTGTAATAAAGTTACATTTATAAGCCAGGCACTCTCTCTTATTTAGCCAAACTAAAGTGTAAACACAATGCAGTTTGAAAACATGGAAATCCACATCTTTTCATCATGCTCCAGGTTCATGTAAGGAACGTGCTTATGAATATGTGCTGGGGTGTAGAGTCATGACAGTAAGCTGTGAATTCTGACCATGAGCTTTGGATATTTGAAGACTTAAAAAATAGTATTAAAGCATTTTCCAGTGGCAAGCAAAGAAAGCACTAGAACAATTAAAATAATAAATGTCAGGATAAAATCCTATTTGAAGCACCTGATAAGTCAAGGACGGTAAATTAATAACAACTATTATTTTTATAATTATTTTATTGTTAGCAATAATAATAATAAAAACGATGATAATGACAATCATAATTTCTAAGAACGATCAACTTAACATAACATAACATTATTAACGATATAATTATTACCTTTATGAAATTTTAATGTTGTTAGAAAATCTTTACTCTCAATTACTCAATTAAATCTAAATTATTCTCATTAAACGTATCCAATTTAGAAAGATAGCTAACTGTACTTAGAAAAAAAGAAGCCACAAACAGAATGATATTGACAGAATAAAATAATATTTTATGCTACTGATCAGACAATAACAACAACAACAACAATAATAATAACAATTGGTGAGACTGGATGGTAAAATAATAACAAACCATTCTTCTCATTATTATTATTTATTATTTTTTAAATTGTAAAAAAAAAGAAAAATACATTTTAGGATTTCAGTCTTTTTGCTTCAAACTTCCATGTTTAATTCAACGTTTTTGCTGATAATTTATAATTCAAAGTGAATCCTACACCTATTTTTATCAGTCTAGAATGACATATGGCAGGATGAAATAATATTTTATTCACCTGATCAGAAATAATAATACCAATAGCAATAATCGTTAATTGGTTGGTAAAGTAATACAATAGTAATTATTATATTAAATTATTATAATACTAATGTTATTATAATAATATAATAATTGTTATTAATATTACTAAAACAGTTATTATTAATAAATATATAAACTGAATATCAAATACAATTTTTTACATTTATTAAACTCAAAAAACTGAAAGATCTAAATAACTGCATTCTCAACTAAATCAAAGCACTTCAGTTTCAAACCTGCAGACACAATTTGACACTGTTTAAACTTGAGGTGTCAACAATCACCATGCTGAATCTCTTGACATGACATTAGCTTGCACTTCAACCAAACGCACCAACTAAAACGAGCAATCCAATCCCAAATATTTTGATCTCAGTATGCAAATCTATTATTTCACCGTAAGACAAAGAGAATGTCCAATTGCTCGAAAAGCAGTTTGTGTAAACTCCACTTTGGGTAAACTAGGCAATGTTTATGCATCTGGTTGTTCAGATCAAAGAAAGTTAACCTCTAGTTGGACCAGCCCCTTTATACGATCCCTTAACCAAACATCAACAAATACAAAACATGAACGCATTCCAGTTACCTTTTTGGTCCGTTCTCCTCTTACAGATGCTCGCTGAACTTTGAGAAGGCTCGGAGTATGGTGTTTGCAGGCTAATATTGCCAGATGGGGCGATTAGTTATGCATTCAATCAGATGCAAATATTTCTGCAAGCCCAGCGCCTACGACTGAGCTTGCATTTGAGAGATGAATCGAGAAATGCGCAGTCCATCTTATTCTGACAAAATATTTCTGTTGATGCGGTGCTGTGGTGTCAGTTAAACATTCTAGTTAGAGACTAGCTAAGCTAACGAGGTTAGCGGGCTAAATTCAGGAGCTATTTTAAATCCAAGACGCAGTTTTCCCTTGTTAAACTCAGGGTGTTAGTTGTTGTTAATGCACTTTGTTGACGATAAGCTACTTCTTTATTCCCTCATGGAGCCGCCGTGCTGCTGTCATCCGAGTCAAATGGTCATTTGTGTGTTTGATTCTCGCGTTGATCTGTCCCCACCGCCATTTTCATCCTCGAGCTACACAAACAAACAGGAGGCTTGCTCACGTCACGCAGAAGGTGCGCGACTGCACTGCACTGATCTCTATGGCATAGTTTGAGGCGGTTGCTTGGTGACGCATGACTTGGAAATCTGATTGGCTGCGCAGGTTTGTGTGTGATTGAAGAATCGCTGAGTTGCGTAGTGCGTGGACGTACAATAACGAGGCCTCTGCAGGACTGGGGACCAACAGCCGTTTAGTTACCCACATTATTCAAAGTATCTTATTTTGTGTTCATCAGAAGAAAGCATTTGCAGGTTTAGAACAACCTGGGTAACTTATTGACAGAATTTTCATTGTTTGGGTGAACCATATATTTAAGGTGGAGGACACGTGCTTCTAAACCCACTCTTTTATTAACATTTTGATAGTCTGTTAGAGCTTGATGGCCATAATTATTATATTTTACTTTATACATTATTAGACAGATGAATTAATAAATTATAATTAATATAAAATTTATAATTTATGTTCATCATAAATATATGAATAATAAATAAACATATTTTACATAAAGAAAATGCTAAATTATTTGGATTTAATGTAGTCCTAATTTAAGAAAATTAATTAAAAAAATTAAATTCTGCAGTAACAGCTGCAGAACTGTCACACACACACACACAAAATACTAATAAGAATTGATAATTTACATACATGAGCATTTTTTCTCATGGTGTGTTGTTAAGCTATGAGTTATTCATTGATGATTTGTGTCATCAGCTCATTAGTAGAATTTTTTGCTCTAGAGTTAGCACCTTTCTTGCTTGAAACTTATTTGGAGAGTATTGCGTCTGAGACACTTCTGCCTAATTTATCACAGGGATTACTTACTTTAAATGCCTAAGAAAGACATTCTTTTGATTGATAGCTGGCGTCCAATTTGTTTATTAAACTTTGATTTTAAGATATTAGCTTTGTTACTGGCCAAAAGACTCAAACTGGTTCTGAGTACAATAATAGATGAGACTCAGGTTTCATCCCAAAGAGGTGAGAGATGAGGCATTAGAAATGAAAGTTTTGTTCTTTTTTTTAATTAAGCCTTTGATTAGTACAAATTTTCTGAAGAGACTCGATCACTGTACCATTACTTTTTTCACATTTAAACATTGTTTAGGGAACATAAACAGAAAATTTGGACTAAACCACATGATACGTATGAATTACTTCTCTTTATGGATTAGTTCTCTTTTGAAGTTAATGAAGTATTAAAGTGGTAGTTGTGTGGACGTCATTCAAGGGACAGAAATCTTATATTCTATTAAAATATCTTCAGTTGTGTTTCAAATATAACAAAAAGCTGAGTAAACTGATGAAATGTTCATTTTTAGCCAACCCTGTAATAAAAGTATATGGCCATAAGTGTCACCCAAGATGCATGGTAATGCCAGGTTGTGAACAGAGCCACTGTGTGACTACACAATCAACTTAGCAGAATGGTTCCTGAGAGAGATGTTGTCATTAATTGTTTTGTTTTTTTTCAATAAGCCAAGTTCCTGGCTTCTCCCAAGACCTTCAAGGACCCAACTGACTTCTGAATTAGCTGTAAAGGAGGAAGAAACAGATTGTTCTGTTAGGGGAGACTATATTTCAGAATAAGAATATCTATATTCATGCTGTATCTATATTCTGTGTTCATAAATGTTTTGCTGATTTTGTCATATCTGCTATCTAGAATGGGACAGCGATATTGAATCAATTGGTCTCCTACTTCATTTGATTCCACCATCATCACAAGGCTGCAAGGAACCTGGAAAATGTCATCCTGTCAAGCTGAAAAACATCTTCAAAAAGGTACATTTGGACATTTCTGTCACTACCTATTGGCTGCCTCAAAATATTGGCATAATGACATATTGACATAATGAATTCCTGGCTCCAAAGAGATTTGTCTTTACGAGGAAGGGCTCTCCTCACCAAGGTGGAGGGTATTTTAGATTGACCTACCCCGCTCTTTCTTTGTATGTGGATAAAACAATTTCTGTAGAGGTTGGCAGAATGCTTTTTTCCAGTGGAGCTATTGCACTTTTGAAAAACTCAGGTGATTCTTTATTCTCTTCTACCTCTTGGTTACATCCTTGTGAGAAAGCAATATGGAAGATATGTTTTTTTTATCTAGTCCCTCTCTTAGGAATATAAAGATTAAACAACTGTTTGTGGAATTACATGCAACTGTAGTGCAAATATGTTTGTGAGAATTTCCTGCATCATAAATGCAAAACCTACAGGAATGTGGAGAATAATGGACAATACCCATGCCGAAATTCAGGTCATGCTTAACTTAGCAAGCAAAAACTAAATTACAGAAGCCTATTTACAGATGAAACTGACCTGCACTTGAAGTTTTGAACAGATCCTCTCACCACCAATGCAATGAAGGGTTGCATATTCTAGCTATAATAATCTCTGCAGCTCAAACACTGGGTTAATTTAACCTATCGCAAGGCTAGAGTAACATTAAATAAAACTTTTTTTCTTTTTGAGTGTATTACTACTGCTTTGAGTTGATTTGTAGTAATACATACATGTTTGACATGCTTGTGTTTGTTATGCTGTGTGTTGTCAGTGGTGGCGTCTCCTGCTGGCCTCACATTCCTGCTGTTAATGTCGTCTGCCCTCCTCATCTCCAATGCAATCAGCCCTGCGTCTGCCAGACAGAACCAGCTGCAGAAAAGGTCTCCAGAGGACTTAAAGAAAATCAAAGAAGGCTTTACTGCACTGGACAAGTTTGCTCATAGCAGAATTGACACTATTACTTCAGTAGTCTGCCCTTTTCTGTATATTATACCAGTTTATGGGCCACTGATAAGTGACCTTGTCAAATTTACAGCATCAGAAATAAAAGGATACACTGATATGGATCTTCTCATGGGTGAATTTGAAAAACTTAACGCTAAGATTGACCAATATAATGTAGAGCAGAAGTGGAACAGGCAGCTGGGCAAGTGGTGCCTACCACAAGCCAGAGATACTTATTGAAGACGCGTGGACTAAGTACACAACTCTGTTGCAGAGTCTTAGGGATGGGAAGAAATGGGAAGAAATTAAGAGGCTTAAGTATGAATTTATGAATCTATATACAAAGTATGAGCCTGCCACAACGAGATTACACAACTTGTTGCTGAGTAAGGAAGGAGTGAGCTTCAGATATCCTCTGGGAGACTCACTGGCTGAACATGTTAACTGTCATGAAAAGAATATCAGAGAATACACTGTGTTGATTTATAAACTCATCTGCAAAGCCAATACAATGAATGAATTCTACTACAAACTCAAGAACACTGATGCTAAGGCTGATGAGATGGCTAAAATTGCATATGGCGCAGCATCAGTGATGTTCCAAGTCCACATGCAGTGCATTAAAAACAGCATGAAATACGTAAGAAAGGATGTTAAAAGTCTCATTGACCAAAAAAAAAAGCTCGTTCAGAACTAGCAAAAGAAGTCTGGTCATTCCTGGTGAATGCATACGACAGGTACGACTGGATGGTTGTTGTCTTCATTAGCAAGAAATCTCAACATGAAATAGTTACGTTTCTGAACAGTAACGTCTTGACAGGATTTACTCCGGTGGAAGAAGGCATCGTTACTGTGGCAGCTTTAGTCAAACAAGCCATTGGCAGAAGCATTAACGAGGAAGTCCTGTGTTACAAAGTAGCAAAGAAACTCTCTGAATGTAATGAACTTGTGGAAGGTAAGCCAGTATCTCAGACGTACACAGCAGTGCACGCCTATTTAAGAGGCGCTGACGACAGCCAGGATGCACAGAAAGAACAAGAGGAAGACTATGACGTCAGTGCTGCTTCAGATCAGTATATTTATAGAGGGAAGTGTAAGAAATGTCCACTTCTGAAAGGAAAGTTTGTAGTTTTGATTAAAAGTGATAAAGAAATGATGAAAGAAGATCCCTGCTCCACGTTGGACTGTGGTGAGAAAGAAAATGTTCCTGGCCGTGTGCGAGTGTAATAAGCCATTCTATGGCCAGAATTGTGAGAAGAGCTTAGATGACTACGAGAAGAACTTAATGCCAAAGACAGCAGTGGTAGACAGAAAGCATTGTTTGGTTGGTTCTGGCTAAAGACGGAATTCTGGAGTCAGCAAATTTCATGAAATGGCATAATTTCTGAAAATTGGTAAAAGTTCACATGTAACTAAATGTTCTCACTGAATATATTGGTGAAGCAACAAAAGCACTATTTTTTTTTTCAATCCATGAAAACACATGAATCCCAGAAAATAATACTAAAGACTAAACATCTCTATCATCCAAACCTAATCTGAACCTCATTCCTTTCAATACAACAGCAAAACTGAGTGCCAGAGTTACAGTCCATTTCATGAGATTTGTTTGTGATGCCTAGCTTGGTTTTCATTTTTCTGTGATGATGTATGAATGAAACGCATCATCAGCTGGAGTTGAGCTGTAACGCAAACTGCTAAGTAAAGCGAGCCTCTGTCCACAGGCAGGAGGAACTGTATTTTATGAGGTCAAATAATAATTAAAAAAAAAGTAAAAAATGTATCCCATTCTGTGCAGCATTTTTGCTAAAGGTGATTCAAACATAAATGGCCAATTCTGTAACATAATGGGCAGAAATCTATGGTTAAAGTGTTTGAAAAAGATACATTTATATTTTATATTTAACTTTTAAAAGTTATATTTGAACTGATTTAATATTCATGTATGACTTCAACCTTCAACTTCAACCCCCCTCCCCCCCTTTAAACATATGTATAATTAACTTAAATATGTTTCATTTTACAAATGTTAAAATGTCATGATCAAGTCCAGCCTGTCAATGTGATAAGAGTTCGAACCACATGCTTTTACTGCTTCAAGCTTTTGCCCTGAATCTGTGAGCTGGTAAAAATGAATAAAAATATATAAAAAAAAAGATTTGCCATTGGGATGTCTTTTTATTTGAATGCCTACATGTTTTTAAAATACAATACTATTTAAATATAAAGTTATGTAGTCTGTTAAAGTACTGAATAAGACATTGTGTTTCTACTCTACACTGTAAAAAAGTCTGTACCTCACCTTTTTTGGGATTGTGTTCATGTAGCTACTTTTTGTAAAAGAATTTGTCTTTTTTTTACGTGGAGATGTACAAAATGTGCAAGGAAGGGGTGCCTCCAGGACAGGTTTGAAGCTTTCCTAATTTGTTGCTACACAAATGATTGAAACATATTGACCCAAACAAATTTTGGTGGAAGAGAAAAAATATTAACAAAGAGAGATCTAATTGATTGGTACTGCACTTATCATTAATTAAATCAAATTTATCTTAAAATAAATGTTTGGAGACCTAAGGTGTAGATATGTGTGTATATATATATATATATATATATATATATATATATATATATACATATACGTATATATGTGTTATATGTATATATATATATATATATATATATATATATATATATATATATATATAAAGACAAACAGATAAATAGATAGATAGATAGATAGATAGATAGATAGATAGATAGATAGATAGATAGATAGATAGATAGATAGATAGATAGATAGATAGTTAGACGTCTGTTTATTATATAATGCAGCACGTTTGCGCAATTTCATTCTGTATTGGTTGTTAGCTGTACAACTTTAGCTCGAGTCTGAGTCTGCTGTGAGCACTCCAAACGACAAGGGGGCAGTGTTACAGAAAACAGAGGGGAACTTAAAACCTCATCTCCGTGCGACCGGAAATAGTCACAGCAGAAGCGATGGCAGAATCAGGGTGAGTGTTTGGATTCACAGAAAAATCTAAAACAATCTGTGTTTAATATCTGAAAGACTATTTCTTATTTGTCATTTTTTAGTATACATATAATGTTTTTAATTTGTTTGAATAATTATTTTCCCGAATAACCGTATATAAACCGGAGTATTATGTGAGCGTGTTTTCACATGGTGTGAAAAAATAAAAAATAAGAAATAATCTTTCAGATGTTAATCACAGATTGTATATTATACTATATATATATTTTTTTTTTTCTGATATTGGGTCTCTGTTTGTACTCCTGACCAACAAACACGGACATGAATTATTAAAGCAGACGTACTTAAGGCGGGCGTACACGGTGCGATTTTTGCTGTCGTACGAGTTCGCATGCGATTTTTTTTAAATCGTGTGGAAATCGCGTATGCTCGTATGGTCGCGGCTCGTATCATTTGCGATGAATTACGAGCCGAGCAGAGTGGCTTACGAGCACTTCCCGACCTCCCGATCATTTTTAAACATGTCTAAAAAGTTCGTGAGCTATCGGTTTGAATTCGTGCCATTTGTGCGGTTGAACGAGCCGATTTGTTGATTTATCTGAAGTTGACCAATCACGAACTAGGAAAACCACAGAAGACGAAGACGGCAGCGATACGATCTTCCGACCATCCGAATTCGCACCGTGTACGCCCGCCTTTAGGGTTACGTAGAAGTAAAGTTAAACCATTATTTTACAAACTTAAGTAGTGTTGATACAAAATATCTATACATTTATTAAGGCCTGGTTCACACGGGACGATTTTAAAATTGTCGGCAGATTTTCCAAACCTGAGAGACCCCACACACGGCGATTAAAAAATCACGGGTCTAACAGTTTTGGTCGCTCCGTGTGTGGTGTGCAGCCACACGGCAATATCAACACATCACACACGAACCGATTTGACTCCCGAGCATTCCCAGGTCAGACGGGAAATCTCGCAAAATCCCTCGAGATCAAACGTGACTTTAGAGTAAACAATCATGGCGGACAAAGAGGATGCAGTGGCCATAGTTTGTGCTTTGTTTTTAACGGGGAAAAAAACATAAGAAAAATAAGAAAAGGTGATGGTCAAAGAGGTGGAGACGACGCGAGCATGGACTATACTTGCTATATCATGATATGGAGATAAGTTGTTGTTTTATCTCATAGAAATGTTGTTACGTACTACACAGATTAATAACCGTTGAAATAAACGTTCATATATTAGTTTCCATGTACTCTGGTGGACTGCAGTTGTGGATGTAGTTATGCCCATCGACTTTATTTGTATTTGTTATATTATATACGCCGGCTGTTTTGATTTTGTTTCCCGGTACTATCACTGCCTCGTCACCTCGCTTTCTGATTGGCTACACGCCACAGTCCATAGGCTGCGTGATTGTTTGTCCTCGGGGGACACCACACACGAGAAGAAATCGGGCAAAATAAATCCAACATGTTGGATATCCCCGATTTGAGATCGGAGCGGTCCCGACATTCTTCCGAGCAGAGGAGATTAGTCTTAACACACCACACACGGCAGGAATATTTGATCAGATTATTTTACGATAATCGGAGCATCCTAAGATTGTCGGAAGGGCTGAATCGGGGCTAAAATCGGCCCAATTATCCTGCCGTGTGAACCAGCCTTAACTTTTAATGTGCATATTTGGTTTGTTTTGTTCAGAGATGAAAAAGTTATCAAGCTTGTTCCTGAAAACCTCCTCAAGAAACGGAAGGCATATCTTGCTATCAAAGCTACTCAAGCCAAACTTGCATTACAGCAGAAGAGAAAAGTGAGAATTCTTTCTTAATAACCTGCTTTTATATATGGTCCAACAATTGTTTCTGAACAAAACTGTTTTTTTTCTCAACTTGACCAGGTTCAAAAAGGAGTTCCCTTAAAGTTTAAGCGATTGGAGGAGTATTTAAAAAACAGCAAGAGGAAGAGTCGAGATGAGACCCGACTCACCAGACTCAAACACAGACCTCCACCGCCCATGCCACCAAAAAAGAACAGTCTTGTGTTCGCAGTCCGCATCAGAGAGTAATGTCCACTTATGCAACATTCACAATGAGACTTAGGTCTCTGCAGAGCAAAAGTGGGCGTTTATCACCATGTGGGTGTTTCCAAACTGCTGGGTGTTTCTAAATCATGCAATCTAAATGATCCCCCTTACCCAACCTAACCTCATTATTATATCAACCAATCTGGTAACTCCCATTACTTTCCTGCAGAGACCTATACTTGTTCACAATGAGGTTCTTCTTCTTTTAGTTGTTTGGCCGTTCACTCCATAGGAGCATTACATTATCTCACCCTCAGACCCTATATTTCTATATCCTGTAGCATAGACCTGTAACCTCCAAAAAAGGTTAAAACAGCCCTATATATCTGATTGTCACTTAAACCCTTCCCCAGAAGATCCACAACGCTCACTGGCCTATTTTTAATCCTATTAAAAAGACTGTCACGCTGACCATCATATTTACCACAATTAAAAAGCACATGCTCAACTGTTTGTAAAATATTACATTCGTTACACATCCCACTTTCATGCTTCCCCATTAATGCTAATGTTGAATTTAATCCTGTATGTCCCATTCTTAATCTAGATATCATTACTTCTTTTCTATATCTTCCAAAACTGTACTTTTTTCCCTACTGATTTCTCAATACTATAAAACCACCTACCTGTTCTGCTATTTTCCCTTCTTTGTTGCCATTCTTGTATTAATTTCCTATTAATCTCAAATTTTATTTCACTTCTACCCAAAGGGACTTCAACTTCCACCATGTTTTTCTTTAATGTCTCTCTTGCTAATTTATCAGCTATTTCATTCCCTATTATAACAATATAACAAAAATATACAGTTATACCTTCCATTTTCAATCTGTACAATAAAGTATAAATTTCCACTAACAGATCACTATCACTTTAGGTAGACTTTATACTTTTATGAGCTGATGAAGAATCTGAGCAATTGTCCTACTATAATTGCAGTTAGCTCAGTAGAGTACACAGACAGTTTGTTACTTGGCCTCAAGATTATTTCTGTCTTAAAATTTGGAATATACACTCCTATGCCCACTTTTTGCTCAATTGGATCCTTAGATCCATCTGTGTAAATCTGCACAAAAGAATTAAAGTTTTCTCTCATAAAAACATTAACTCTGTAACTATTACTGCATATTTCTTCTGCTTTTTCCCGATCACAATGAGGTTAAAGGGATAGATGACCAAAAAGTGAAAATTCTTTCATTTAATCACCTTCATGTCATTCTAAACCTGATGGAAAAAGTATATTAGACTCAACTGATATTTATTCTGTGAACAAAAACTATTTTCAAAAGACTATCTTTTATGAAATGTTTGGCAGTGAGATGAAAGAGTGGAATGATTTTCATTTTTGGTCAAACTATTCCTTTAAGATTCCTTCAAGACTATTGCTTTATTGATTGTTCCAAATCGGCTAGAACTTTATTTTCTCTCTTTTTTTTTTGCTTTGTAGGATCAAAGGTGTAAGCCACAAAGTGATCAGGGCCATTCAGATGCTTAGACTAAGGAAGATCTTCAGTGGCACTTTTCTGAAAGTCAGCAAGGCTTCTATAAAAATGCTTAAGACTGTGGAACCCTATGTTGCTTGGGGGTGAGTACTCATAAAATGTCCATTTTATTTAAAAGAATATCTGAACAGATTTTAAAAACACCAGATCTGCAGATTGGCTTTGACCTTCATCTACTGTTGTTGAGTCCAGACTGTAGATGGGGACAAAAAAAAACTGTGCAACAGTTGAGTAGCATATTCCTGCGTTTTAGGTTTATTTGGATTTAAAGGACTGGCTTCTTTTTTTCTTTCTTTTTTTTGTTGTGAATTTACCTTATTTCATTTATTGATGTGATCTCTTATCAGTTATCCCAACTTGAAATCAGTCCGTGAGCTCGTATTGAAAAGAGGTCTGGCAAGAGTTGATAAGAGAAAGATTCCTCTGACTGACAATACACTCATTGAACAGCATCTCGGTAAGTGTTTGACACGTTTAATTCAGTGGGAGATTGGGGATTTTGGTGTACCGAACAAAACTTTTCAGAATGAACTTTACTATGTAATATGAACTTTGTAATCAGCTTTTTCAAAAAGGGGGCAGTGTAAATTATATTGGACCTGACAATAATTGCAATTAATCGCATTGGGAAATAGTGTCTATTAACGTACAGGTGCTGGTTGATACATTTATTACACACAGACTGATATTTCAAATGTTTATTTCTTTCAATTTTGATGATTATAACTGACAACTAAGGAAAATCCCAAATTCAGTATCTCAGAAAATTAGAATATTGTGAAAAGGTTCAATAGAAGACACCTGGTGCCACACTCTAATCAGCTAATTAACTAAAAACACCTGCAAATTCCTTTAATGGTCTCTGTCTAGTTCTGTAGGCTACACAATCATGGGTAGACTGCTGACTTGACAGTTGTCCAAAAGATGGCCATTGACACCTTGCACAAGGAGGACAAGACACAAAAGGTCATTGCAAAAGAGGCTGGCTGTTCAGAGAGCTCAGTGTCCAAGCACATTAATAGAGAGGCGAAGGGAAGGAAAAGATGTGGTAGAAAAAAAAGTGTACAAGCAGTAGGGATAACCGTACCCTGGAGAGGATTGTGAAACAAAATCCGTTCAAAAATGTGAGGGAGATTCACAAAGCGTGAACTGCAACTGGAGTCAGTGCTTCAAGAACCTCTACGCACAGATGTATGCAAGACATGTGTTTCAGCTGTCGCATTCCTTGTGAGCCACTCTTGAACAACAGACAGCGTCAGAAGCGTCTCGCTTCAAAAAGGACTGGACTGCTGCTGAGTGGTCCAAGGTTATGTTCTCTGATGAAAGTAAATTTTGGATTTCCTTTGGAAATCAGGGTCCCAGAGTTTGGAGGAAGCGAGGAGAGGCACACAATCCACGTTGCTTGAGGTCCAGTGTAAAGTTTCCACAGTCAGTGATGGTTTGGGGTTCCATGTCATCTGCTGGTGTTGGTCCACTGTGTTTTCTGAGGTCCAAGGTCAACGCAGCCGTATACCAGGAACTTGGCACCTGCACATAGTGCCAAAGCTGCCACTACCTGGCTTAAGGACCATGGTATCCCTGTTCTTAATTGTCCAGCAAACTCGCCTGACCTTAACCCCATAGAAAAATCTATGGGGTATTGGGAAGAGGAAGATGCGATATGCCAGACCCAAGCAAAAGAGCTGAAGGAGCAAAAGAGCTGAAGGCCACTATCAGAGCAAACTGGGCTCTCATAACACCTGATCAGTGCCACAGACTGATCAACTCCATGTCACGCTGCATTGCTGCAGTAATTCAGGCAAAAGGAGCCCCAACTAAGTATTGAGTGCTGTACATGCTCATACTTTTCATGTTCATACTTTTCAGTTGGCCAAGATTTCTAAAAATCCTTTTTTTTTGTCTTAAAGGGGGGGTGAAATGCTATTTCATGCAAACTGAGTTTTTTACACTGTTAAAGAGTTGGATTCCCATGCTAAATATGGACAAAGTTTCAAAAATTAAGTTGTACGTTTGAAGGAATATTTTTGTTCCCAAAATACTCCTTCCGGTTTGTCACAAGTTTCGGAAAGTCACAAAAGAAGTGTGTTTTTGGTTGCCAGGGCAAGACAACCCTGCACAGATTACCAAAAAAAAAAAAAAAACAGCATTAAGGGACCAGTGGATGGAGTTTATTTTTACAGAGCATCAACGGAGTTGTGCAAGTGTTTGTATCCCTGCATTTCGAAGATGCTTGTTCACAAGGCCCAGTTTGACGACGGATTTGCGTATCATTTATTTCTTAAGGATGATGCAATCCCAACGAAAAAGGGTCACGATTGTGTGTTGGAACCGCAGGTGGTGAGTAAAACTGCTTAAAATATCTCTGCCTCCTTGTTAGTGCGTCCCCTCCCATGCCAGAGACCGGGTTCCAGCCCCGCTCGGAGCGAGTCGTTGCTGCTGCTGCTTTCGTTCAGTTTCAGCCTCTGGATCTGATTCTGGATCATAAATAAACGGCTGAATCTGACTGTAAGCCATGGTTTGTTTTGGATGATGGGTTTCCCTCACGGTAATGTCACAGCTTCCACATGCTCTCAACGCAAAAGCCTATTCGCGCTCGTGATTCTTTAGCTCCTCCCACACGTCAAGCCTCCAGTCGGTCGTGTTTTTCCGGGAAAAATCGGTACAGACTATCTTTCTCTTATGAATATAATAAAACTAAAGACTTTTTGGATTTATGAAGGATGCAGTACTACTCTATATGTACTCAAGATTAACAGGATATTGAGTGAAAACGAGCATTTCACCCCCCTTTAAGTAATATTCTTATTTCTGAGTTACTGAATTTGGGATTTTCCTTAGTTGTCAGTTATAATCATCAAAATTAAAAGAAATAAACATTTGAAATATATCAGTCTGTGTGTAATGAATATAATATACAAGTTTAACTCTTTGAATGGAATTACTGAAATCTACTTTTTGATGATATTCTAATTATATGACCAACACCTGTAAATGATTTGAACAGACCGTAGCAAAACAAAATCCTAGTAAATTTGTAATGACAATTATCTATTAGGTTTCATATATTTATACTACAGTTTTAAATTAAACATATAGTTTGAATGGGTTTCTTCTGTTTGTGTCTCAAGGACAACATGGGGTCATCTGTTTGGAGGACCTTATCCATGAGATTTATTCTGCTGGAAAGAACTTCAGGTTTGTCAACAACTTCCTGTATCCGTTCCGTTTATCAGTACCACGACATGCTGCTAGAGACAAAGTTGGACTTCTGAAAGATATTGGTGAACCTGGACCCAGAGCTGAGGACATAAACACAGTCATCAGGAAACTCAACTGAACCAATGGACCGTTATTTTGTCACCGTTGTCAATTTCTTTTTTTTGAGAATAAATGTATATTCAGAAGCAGTGTTGTGGGTAATGCTTTGCAAGTAACTCGAGTAACCTAATCAGATAACATTTTTCAAGTAACTAGTTGATATCAGTTATTTTTTCAAATAAGTAACACCAGTTACTTTTTTCCCACTTTATATTGTGTCCCTAATACCTGTGTACTTGCGTAGTAACTAGAGGTGTACGTAGTATGTAACCACAGTGTAAGTACACATTAGTACATAGTAGCTACAGCTCTAGTGTCTGTGTAACTACACATATGTAACAACCCACTGAATGATTTGTGTAAGTACAAATGTATAACAGGATATTGGTAAGAAAACTTTTTAATTAATCTGGGCCTGTATTCATAAAGATTCTAAGAATCCTCTCAGAAAACTCTTAATTAAGCTTAAAAACTTTTACGTAGGAGTCTTGGCTTAAGAGTGATTCGGGACCGATCTGAGAGCAACTCTGAGTAAGGAAAAGACAAAAACTTTCATCTTAGTGAGGAGGCGGGGTTGACACAATCTTTTGAAGACTGTGATTGGCTGGTTGTCCAAGAATGAAAAAAAAGTGATTTTAAGTATAGGGTCTATTCTAATTCTCACTTAATTTACATGCCTAATTTTTCCTATTTGACCGTTCTCTCTCTCTCACACACACACATTATATGTGTGTATATAAATCCTTTTTTATTTACCATGCTTTTACTTTCCTATAAGGTATTTTATTGGCTTAGAATGATAAAAATTGTTCCACTCTTACCAATTACAGTGATTGCTGTCCTATTCAAGTGGCAGTTTGAATGTTGGTTTTAATGTATCAAACATGGAATCAAAACCAAGAAGGGCGAGAAACCCAAACTGGAAAGAGAAACAGTGTTTACTGTTAGCCCAGTTAGTGGATGAACACAAGGCCATTCTTAAAGGAAAATTCGGGTCGGGTGTCACAGCAAGGGACAAGAAGCAGACATGGGAGCATATAGCACAAACTATTAACGGTTCATTCCCCCTGCTTTTGCGCACCTAGTCTGCTATATTCATAAATGCAGTTTTTTGAGCCTGCAAGGTGGAAATGTCCAGTGGAAACGAAATGAACTTCGACACAATAAGATGCTCTGAAAGTGCTGTAATTGTGTGATCACTGCTTACAGAAGGTTGTGACAGACCCAAAGCATCACTATTGCATTGTTGCATATTCCCAGTTGCCAAATATCGTAATGTAGTGATTACTTAATTTATATATTAAATGATAAATTATTATATAATCTATACCGTCTTATTAACTCACTGTCATCCATTGTCTGCAACAGATTTCTTCTGCCTCTTCATCTTTCTGCCATTTTCTCCTCTGCTAAAGAAACTCTTAAGCCTCTTAAAAGTCCTCATCTGTGCTCCTAAAAAGTTTGAGGAAACGCCCACATTTCTAAGAATTTTCTTAGAATTTTGTCACTAGGAGCTACTTTTTACATTAAGATTCTTTATGAATATGGGCCCAGATATTCATGGAGTCAACTATGTTTTTTTTTTTTTTTTTTGAGTGAGTTATACAGAAAATATACATTTTTACATAACATCACATACTGATAACATTTACAGAGAAAAGAGTTTTATATACACTGTGTTTCCTTTGTTACATCACATTATAATTTAGAAAGGATGAGAAATTTGGTTTACAAAGTGCCCACTCATTCTGTTGTATTCCTTTTAATGGAATTAAATCAACTTTTTGATGATATTCTAATTATATGACCAGCGCCTGTATATGTGTGTGTGTGTGTGTGTACACACCCCCACAGACACTCAAAAATAGAGATGCTTTAAAGGTTCTTCACTGTGATGCCATAGAACCCCCTTCCTCGAATCTTACCCTGGAGGTCCAATGCACTGCAGTGTTTAACTCCAACCTGATCAAAGTCACCTGTCTGGGATTATCTAATGATCCCAAAGACATTAATTGGCATTGATTAGCATGCTCAGGTGTGTTTGATTAGGGTTAGAGCTAAACTCTGCAGGAAAGTGGATCTCGAGGTCCAGATTTGAGGATCCCTGCCATAGAAGAACCATTTTTGGTTCCACAAAGAACCATTCAGTCATAGGTTCTTTAAAGAACCATCTTTTTCTTACTTTTTTATAATAATCTGTAGAAACTTCTTTCGCCACAAAGAACCAAAGAAACCGAAGGGTTCTTCAGATGTTAAATGTTCTTTATGGAACCATTTAGACAAAAATGTTCTTCTATGGCATTGTGAAACACCTTTATTTTAAGAGTGTAGAGAGAGACATTATGTTGCACAAGTTTGTTTAAGTTGAATACATTTTACAATTTTGAATTTTGAGGAATTAAAAAAAAACATTAATTTATTTGACCATTGTCTCGGTTCAAGATTAATATGGATGGTTTTCGAAACAATCAATTTATATATTATTGCTTAGAATGTTATAGGCGTTAATAACTTAATGCTCAATAAAGTTGGAAATAATTTTTTAAATTAGAAAAAAATGGTTTGCAGGCAGATCATTTAATCTTGTGAATGTGAAAGGTTACCAATAAAATAGTTTTTTTTAAAAATATATATTTCAGTTTTCCCCCGCTTGAGAAAGGATAATTGATTAGCTACTTATGAAAGTCATGAGGCGGCGACATTGTGACGTTCCCACAGCGTGACGTCGGAAGCACGTGTATCAACTGTGGAGCAGCAACCTCTATGTGATGTCAAGGAGAGTACGTTAGGGGTGGTCTGAACCGAGACTGGTTTAAACCTTTCTCCATTCATTACGCATTTTTCATCGGAATAACTGTAACCAAGGTAAGATGATGACATGATGGCTGGGTAGAATGAATGACAAGGTAGGCTAGCTAAAAAGCAGCATCGTTCATTATAATGGGAGCGTTCTCTTCATTTGCTACACAGCGCGAACGTATTACCGTACGTTCTCGTGGGTAGCCCATATTTCGCTCTGTTGTGATGTAAATTTACATTAGCATTTCATTTCCTTTAAGGCATCGTGGTATTCTACGCAGTTATTGCATGCAAGGACAGAAGTCCAGGAAACATTAGCGCGAACACGTTGTAGCTGTCAGATGCAGTTCATAGTAGCTGTACATCGGGTTAAACCTATAACTCATCTAACTATGAAATCAGTTTTCAAAGCCGCTCTTTCTCTCTTCTTGTGAGAAGTAAACTATCAATCTATTTCTTCTCGAGCTCGTGGCTCTGTTGCTCGTGCATAGCGCGTGGGCTGAAATAGTAAACCGTCTTCGTTTAACTAAACGCCATTTTCTGTGATGTTACGCTCAAAATGTCTTTTTTTATATTGTGATGGATTAAAATGTTGTATCTATCTATTAAAACGAACCGGAAATATGTCAGACCGGTTAACGTTATTAATTTACCTGTAAGATGTTGCATTTCAACCCTTCAATATTTTTCTTGAAACCATATTGTATTAACATTTCATTTTGGAGTTAGGGTACCTGGACTGGAGTAATGGCTGATGGAAATTCATCTTTGCATCACAGTAATATATATATATATATTACTGTGATGCAAAGATGAATTTCCATATATATATATATATATATATATATATATATATATATATATATATATATATATATATATATATATATATATATATATATATATAAATGTCTGGCCTCAACCGAACACAAACACAGGCCTGAACTTTTGAGGAACACTGAAGCTATAAACTTTGATTAAAACGTGTCCAGGACAATAATTGTCATTCTGTATCAGTATTCCAGTAAGTGGCTGCAATAATTGTGAAGTGTTTGTCAGATCTTGTGTGAACTGATTTTAATCTTTGAACATTAATTTCTGTAGAGAATTACTGGGCAAACATTGATTTAGAAATACAGGTTGCATAATAGCTGTTGTAAAAAGATTTACAGCTGTGATTTAAAGGGGGGGGGGGGGGGGTGAAATGCTCGTTTTCACTCAATATCCTGTTATTCTTGAGTACCTATAGAGTAGTACTGCATCCTTCATAACTCCAAAAAGTCTTTAGTTTTATTATATTCATAAGAGAAAGATAGTCTGTACCGATTTTTCCCGGAAAAACACGAACGACTGGAAGAATCACGAGCTCCAGTAGGCTTTTGCGTTGAGAGCGTTTGGAAGCTGTGACACAGTGAGGACAAAACCAACCAAAACAAACCATGGCTTACAGTCAGATTCAGCCGTTTATTTATGATCCAGAATCAGATCCCGAGGCTGAAACTGAATGAGAGCAGCAGCAGCAACGACTCGCTCCGAGCGGGGCTCAAACCCGGGTCTCCGGCAAGGGAGGCGGATGCACTCCCACAAGGAGGCAGAGATATTTTAAGCAGTTTTACTCACCGCCTGCGGTTCCAACACACGATCGTGACCCTTTTTCGTTGGGACTGCATTTTCCTTAAGAAATAAACGATACGCAAATCCGTCGTCAAACTGGGCCTTGTTTGTAAAACAAGCATCTTCGAAATGCAGGGAACAAACACAAACACTTGCACAACTCCGTTGATGCTCTGTAAAAATAAACTCCATCCACTGGTCCCTTAATGCTGTTTTTTGTTTGGTAATCTGTGCAGGGTTGTCTTGCCCTGGCAACCAAAAACACACTCCTTTTGTGACATTTCGCAACGCTCTCGCTCTGATCAGTGATTGTCTGTGCTCAGCCTCTCAGTGCTCTGCTATACGGGAGCGCGCGCTCTTCCGGCAGAAGTGCCTTAGGACCCATATAAGGAAATTCCGCTCCATCTGACGTCACACAGAGCCATACTCTAAAAAAACTTTCCGAAACTTGTGACAAACCGGAAGGAGTATTTTTGGAACAGAAATACTCCTTCAAACGTACAACTTAATTTTTGAAACTTTGTCCATGTTTAGCATGGGAATCCAACTCATTAACAGTGTAAAAAACTCAGTATGCATGAAATAGCATTTCACCCCCCCTTTAATGTTTTGTTAGAAGGAGAAGTGAACGACAAGCTGCGAAAATCCAGGTATTGGCATGAATTTGCGCAGCTTGTCAGTTAACAACAGCTCTGTGTAGTAACAGCTGCTCTGTGTGAAATCATGCACCTGATGGATGGATACCGCTAATTAGATAACTGGCTTTACTGACAAGATGCACATTAATAATCGCCCGATATTTATTGTGCACCCCTATGATATAGGAACATATTGTCAATTGTTATCAGCAGTTCCTTGTTATGAAAAGCAAGATAAAGATAAAAAAGAATATAGAAATATGTTATAAGTTGTTATAACATAAAATTTACCTGACGGGACAGCCTTGTCATGTAGCTAGGGCTAAAAATTTAAAGTGGTATTTCAAGGTAGATTTCCTCTGTTGGTAAAAATTGGGTTCGGTTTTAGAATTAATTCCTTTAAATTGACATCCCTATTTATAAGATAAATATTGTGGCTATTTTTATTTTTTTTAAATCAAGAAAGGCAAATTATAGAGGCACCCAAGCTGAAGCAGCATAAATCATGGGACAGTTGGGTTGTTAGTTGATTGGATGGTTAGATGGTGTAATACAGTGGGTTCTGATGCTGCTGGTGAGTCATAAGCGGTGTCTGTATGCAGGAGCAGGCCTTGATCTCATAGAGGCTAAAGAAAATCAAACAGACACTTCGCTATGCTATTACCCCACTGTTTGATCATCAAAAGCCTTGTGACCATAGAAACTATACAAGTTTGTCCTTTTTTTGCCCCTTGATAGGCTAAATATAATTTGATTTCTTATCATAGATTACTTGGCTATTTTGCAGAGTAATAGGAAAGAATCTGAGCAAACGGCAAACATTTGGACAGCGTACAGTGGCTTGACGAATCTTGGCCTGTGTGTTCTTGCATCTTTCTTCACTGTTCTGCAGATAAGAACCGGTCTGTCATTTCTTTTCTTTCAAATAAGAAGTTAGATTAAATTGGTGTGAAACCCTCCATTCCAACCCAAACATATTTTGTGTGGTGTTGTTATCTGAGTTGTAAGAAAATCTTCTAGGTCAGAGTCTTTCACTGTCTTTATCATGTCACACGTGACACTTGCCCTTTAGCATACTAGCCGACACAACAGCTTTGATGACACTAAATTAATCTGATGTTCCACAGCCAGGGTTTGAATAAAAATATATGTTTGTGTATATATATTTATTTTAAAGTTACACTCAACTGTTCTTGAACTCAAAATGAAAAATATATTGTGTGCTGTGGTACTAAAAACACATGTTTCTGATTGTAGGCTGTAAGGCTGTATTGTTCCATTGAACAGGTCAGGATTGTGTGCAGTAAATTGTGTACATTGTATGCAAGTAATTTACAGTGCAAGTGTAATCAATAAATGACAATTAGCAAACTCAAACAGTTGCAATAAGCTTTAGTTTTACCATTTTACAGGATGTTATACAACTTTAACATTGTATGAAATTAAAGTCCTTTTACTTAAACTTTGCTGTTTGGGGTTGGTAAGATCTTTTGTTTTAGTTTTTTTTTGTTCAGTGCATTCTTGCAATCTGTAAGGCAATCTAATGACCCCAGTTTTATCAATGTTCAAGTTCGCTGCTCACGTTTACATAGAACCAAGTCTCTGCTCCACATTTATTTATTTATTTTTGATAACCAATTACACGCGTATGGACGTCACCGTATGGAAGATAAAATTTGTTGCTACTTTGGTTTGATTGTGAGTCTTAAGTTATTTTATTTTTAGGTGTATAATAGTGCTAAATTTTGATTTAAAATATATGGACTTTTTGAGTTGTTTTGCACATATTGCACAATGCATTAGTGTATATGTTTCCTTACTGCTAGTTTTGAATCTTTTATTTTAATCTGTAAATTCTAACAATCAGAAATTATAATTAAGATATTCAGTTTGCATTTTTGCCTAATCAGTCTTTTAATTTTTTTTTTCATAGCACGTCACCTGCAGTCTTTCATGATTCACTCCACTGAGCCTTCACTTACCCTTCACTGATAATCCAGGGGTCACATCACTCTGTGTGCTCCTCCCCATACCTCACGGCATTATGGGGGACGTAGTCCTAATGCACTTCAGCACAGTGGATTATGTGATTTTCGTCGTGCTGCTAGTAGCCTCTGCAGGAATCGGCCTTTACTATGCCTTCTCAGGGGGTTGTCAGAGGACAACACAGGAGTTCCTGCTGGCCGACCGCAGCATGCGCTGCCTTCCAGTGTCCCTTTCGCTGTTGGCCACCTTTCAATCAGCAGTGGCCATCCTGGGTGCCCCATCTGAGATTTACACACATGGCACGCAGTACTGGTTCCTGGGTTGCTCCTATTTCCTTGGCCTGCTCATCCCTGCGCACATTTTCATACCTGTTTTCTATCGGCTCCACCTCAGCAGCACATATCAGGTAGCACTTTAGAAATTTACTGTACAGGTGCATCTCAATAAATTACAGGGTTGTGGAAAAGCTCATTTCAGTAATTCAACTCAAATTGTGAAACTGGTGTATTAAATAAATTCAGTGCACACAGACAGAAGTAGTTAAAGTCTTTGGTTCTTTTAATTGTGATGATTTTGGCTCACATTTAACAAAAACCTATCAATTCACTCTCAACAAATTAGAATATGGTGACATGCCAATCAGCTAATCAACTCAAAACCAAATGGTCTTTCAGTTTGGTTCACTATAGGCTACACAGTCATGGGGAAGACTGCTGATCTGACAGTTGTCCAGAAGGTAATCATTGACACACTTCACAAGGAAGGGTAAGCCACAAACATTCATTGCCAAAGAAGCTGGCTGTTCACAGAGTGCTGTATCCAAGCAAAAAAAGTGAGTGGAAGGGAAAAGTGTGGAAGAAAAATATGCACAAACAACCGAGAAAACCGCAGCCTTATGAGGATTGTTGAGCAAAATCGATTCAAGAATTTGAGTGAAATTCACAAGAAATGGGCTGGGGTCAAGGCATCAAGAGGCACCACACACAGACATGTCAAGGAATTTGCTGAACCACAGACAACATCAGAGGTGTCTTACCTGGGCTAAGGAGAAGAACTAGACTGTTGCCCAGTGGTCCAAAGTCCTCTTCAGATAAGAGCAAGTTTTGTATTTCATTTGGAAACCAAGGTCCTAGAGTCTGGAGGAAGGGTGGAGAAGCTCATAGCTCAAGTTGCTTGAAATCCAGTGTTAAGTTTCCACAGTCTGTGATGATTTGGGGTGCAATGTCATCTGCTGCTTTTGGTCTATTGTGTTTTTTGAAAACCAAAGACACTGCACCCGTTTACCAAGCAAGCACATCATGCTTCCTTCTGCTGACCAGCTTTTTGAAGATGCCAACCAAAAGTTGGTTAAATGAGCATGGTGTTGGTGTGCTTTACTGGCCAGAAAACTCACCAGACCTGGACCCCAGAGAGAATCTATGGGCTATTGTCAAGAGGAAAATGAGAAACAAGAGACCAAAAAATGCAGATGAGCTGAAGGCCACTGTCAAAAAAAACCTGGGCTTCCATACCACCTCAGCAGTGCCACAAACTGATCACTTTCATGCCGCGCTGAATTGACGCAGTAATTAAAACAAAAGGAGCTCCTACCAAGTATTGGGTACATGTACAGTAAATGAACATACTTTCCACCAACAATTCACTAAAAATGTTTTTTAATTGGTCTTATGAAGTATTAAACATTTTTGAGATAGCGAATTGGTGGGTCTTTGTTAAATGTGAGCCAAAACAATCACAGTTAAAAGAACCAAAGACTTAAACTACTTCAGTCTGTGTGCATTGAATTTATTTAATACAACATTTTCACAATTTGAGTAGAATTACTGAAATAAATTAATTTTTCCATGACATTCTAATTTGAGATAAACCCGTGTATGTTTGTTTGAGAGATTGTCACTGTTTTGGAACTGGAGTTTTTTAATGACTCAGCCAGTGAATGATTCATCAGCGAATGAGTCTAAATGTAAAAGAATAATAAAAAAATAAAAAAATCCATATTCAGTTATCATTAAACAAATAGAAAATTAATGGGAAAAAACATGGATATTAATTCTAAAAGAGTGGGAACCTTGTAAATGTCCCACATGGTATCATATTTATTTATTGAATGTGCATTCTTTTTCCTCTTCATAGTACTTGGAGCTTCGTTTTAGTAAAAGTGTTCGGATATGTGGCACTGTGACCTTCATCTTTCAGATGGTGAGTTGTGTTTAGCACCTGAATGTGTGCAATTGGATATTAAAACCAGTAGGAGTATAATCTAGTAATTAATATGAATTTTGTCTTTTACTCCTGTTTTGTTAGGCACAAAGACACCCTGTTGTCAGTATAAAACCTGAACTTTCACTTAAAAACTTATTCTGACCTCCCCACTGACATGGACAATATTTTACTCAGTGTTGTTGATCTAAGTGCAATGATTCTCAGAACTATCAGTTACTTAGACGGGGGGAGTTTCAAAGAAAAAAGTTATTATGTGCTAAAACAATCTAGTGTGGTTTCAGAAAAGTATTACAGCTGTTTCATTTGTCATATTCATATTTTTATGCAGGTGATCTATATGGGAGTTGTCCTGTATGCTCCAGCACTTGCACTTAATGCAGGTAATTAAGACTAGGCTACTGATGCATAACAACACATGCATGTTGATGTATATCTGATCAGTGTTTTTTTTTGTTGTTGTTTTATATGCTTTTCCTCTTGTAAATGTTTATTTGAATTTGTTTGTGATCACAGTAACCGGGTTTGACCTTTGGGGGGCTGTGCTGGCCATGGGATTGGTGTGCACGTTTTATACAGCTTTGGTAAGTTGGAGACATGCCTCAGTTTACACAAGCAGAAAAGAAAATTAATACTTTTCAGTTTGTAAAGGGAAAGGAATACTTTTAATCAGCAGGGATGCATTCAAATGATCATAAGGGTCAGAAAAGACATTTATGATGTTACAAAGATTTAATTTTAAGTTTCTATTGATCATATATATATATTTATATATTTATTATATAGAGAGAGAGAGAGAGAGAGAGAGAGAGAGAATAATATAGAAACAAAATCATCATTAACATTAAAATATTAAGCAGCAGGCCTGTTTTCATGCTGATAATAATAAGAAATGTTTCTTGAGAACCAAATCAGTATATTAGAATGATTCCTGATGGATCAAAATGAGTAATGAATGGAAAATTCGGCTTAATATAAATTACATTTTAAAATGTATAAAAAGTATAAAACAGTTATTCTAAATTGTAATACTATTTCACAACACCTTTTTTGATCAAATGAATGTAGCCTTGGTGTAGCCTTAGTTCTTCTTTTCTCTTTATCTCCAGGGCGGTCTGAAAGCAGTGATCTGGACAGATGTGTTCCAAACAATCGTGATGTTTGCGGGGCAGCTGGCAGTGATTATAGTGGGTACCCATCAGGCAGGTGGCATCGCTGAAGTATGGAAGAAAGCACAAAACGGCAGCCGTATCTCAGGCCTTGAGTGAGTGATGGGATTTTATATCATTTTGTTTCATTTATGAGTAAACTGTTCCATTACGTTTATCTAACAAACACTGTTAAACCACTGTAACTGAAGCTCACATTCTTTGTTTTGTGGTCCCCATGGCAGCCTGAACCCTGACCCTTTGGAGAGGCACACATTCTGGACTCTGGGAGTCGGGGGGGTTTTCCTCATGCTAGCCCTGTATGGAGTGAATCAGGCTCAGGTCCAGAGATACCTTTGCTCCCGCACAGAAAAAGAGGCCATCATGTAAGAAAGAAGTTGTTTTATGCAACATTTTTACTCTTTCTGCTGTGTTATGTCAAATTACTTAACAAAATTGGTGTTTTTTGTTCTCCAGGTCCTGTTATGCAGTATTCCCATGCCAGCAGATTGTGCTCTCAATGGGCTGTTTAATGGGTTTGGTTATGTACGCCCGATATGGGGAGGAGAGCCCACTGGATAAGGGCTACGTCAAAAGTAACGACCAGGTCAGATACAAAAAACATGATTTTTTTGATAGAAATTAATACTTTAAATGAGCAATGATGTATTAGATTGATTAAAAGTGACATGAAGACACTGTTTCAAATGTATTTTAGAAGCTTTTGGCTTTTGTGTTGCATCACTGAATAATGAAAAAATGTATCATGGTTTCCTCAAAAATATTAAACTGTTTTCAACATTGATAATAATCAGAAATGTTTTTTGAGCACCAAATCGGCATATTAGAATGAATTCTGGAGGATCATGTGACATGACCATGCTGGAAATTCAACTTTGCTTCACAGGAATAAGTTATATTTTAAAATATATGAAAATATAAAAATTGTAGTAACATTTTACAATATTTTCAATGCAATGATTAAAAACCAGATATATATGATATGATTGTTTATTTTTATGCAACAGCCTATCGTTTTGAAAATCATTACATTTTGTTTTCTTGATAAGGTGTTATGGCCTTTATCATTATCTTCTGTACGTGTTAATCATTTCTTGTTATCGTTTGATCTCAAGGTCATCACACCATCGCTGAATTGATGTTAATTTGGCAGTTATTATGGGGAAGTCATGTTCCACCTTTCTCTCCTTCTGCAGATGGTGCTGTACTTTGTAATGGATGTGTTGCAAGATCTTCCTGGTTTGCCAGGACTTTTTGTTGCCTGCCTGTTCAGTGGCGCTCTTAGGTATTAACAAGATTTTGTGATGACAGCATATGTATGTATGTATGTATATATTTAGCTGTTAATCTTGATTTTTCTTTAAACGGGGTCCAATTGTTTTTACAGCACTATCTCATCTGCCTTCAACTCCCTGGCAACAGTTACCATGGAGGACCTGATCAAACCTCACGTGTCACCCATGACAGAGGCCCGTGCCACCTTGTTATCGAAAATGTTGGGTAGGCTATTTTTCAATAACTGCCTGAAAGGCAGAGCTTATTATTTCATATATTAGTTTCTTTACGAGTTGTCCATTGGGATCATGGGGTAATCATTTTTTGTCATTATATTCCCCCACAGCTCTTGGCTATGGTCTGGTGTGTCTGGCTATGGCGTACATCGCCTCTTTAATGGGTTCTGTGCTGCAGGTGAGGACCATGATTATCTAATATGGAAATAAAAATAATAAAGTAAATGCAGACAAATTTGAGATGTAATTTAGTATGATGTATTCCTACAGTTAACAATAAACTATATTTATGTATATTTTCCTTAATGTTTAACATCTTTAGGCAGCACTCAGTATATTTGGGATGGTGGGGGGACCTCTTCTTGGTCTTTTCTGTCTCGGGATGTTTTTCCCTTGGGCCAATTCCACTGTAAGTCAAACAAAGCATCCACATCTATACAAAACTGTTGAAAGGATTGGGGTCATATTTTTGGTTTGTTTCATAAGTCTCTTACAGTATGCTCACCAAGGCTGTGTTTAGTGGAACAAAATACAGTAAATAATAGAAATACTTACTTGTCTATTTTCTTCTAATATATTTAAAAATGTAATTTATTCCTGTGATGGCAGAGCTGAATTCTCAGCAGTCATTATTTAAGTCTTCAGTGTCACATCTATTTTTAATTTTTTTTATGTCTTGTCACTAATGCGTCCATTGGACTTTGGTAGATATTTTCTTGGTTTGATTTAATTTAATGGACTGGGTGTGTTTTCAGGGTGCTCTTGTTGGGCTGTTATCGGGGCTGGTCATGGCTTTCTGGATCGGTATCGGAAGCTTTCTTTCACGAATGTCTGCATCTGCGCCACCTTTGATAAATGCCACCATCATACCTGATGTAGGAAACATGACCACAGCTATCATGACGACGCTCATCACATCTAAACCCAGGTACCCAGGTGCATATTTTTAAGATAGTAGAAATACCTGTTCTAAAATGCTTGATTACTTCAGACAAAGCAGAAATCCATTTGTTTAGCTTCTGTGACCAGTTGCATAAACTTCTTAGATCCTACAAATTAGTCATAACCATAAGGAAGTTGCATAAAAACAATGATTGGTCTAATTTGAGACTGAAAAGTAAGCCAGTTCATAAAGGCTTTTCAACATGATAGATATATCACAGACTAAACTGGCCCATTTATTCTGTCGTCTTGTATTTTCAGGCCTTCTGGAGTTCAGGCTCTGTACTCTTTATCATACATGTGGTACAGTGCTCATAATTCTGCCACAGTTGTGGTGGTTGGACTACTGGTCAGCTTTCTGACGGGTAAAGTGTGTTTCCAAACCGATCAAACACTCTACGTTTAAAGTTTTGTTTGGATGCTGATAAAGCTACCTTTGTGAATATGGCTCATTTGTAGTTTAATCTGTGAAATGTAAAGATAAGGTAAGAGTTTACTGCCCAAGTTAGATTGCACTAGGAAATCATCTTAGTTGTCCGGGAGAGGTTTTCTAATTGCAGATCGCAAAGGGGTGCTAGTGGGTCTGAGATAAGGAAAAAGTTAAGTTGTATTGGAAAAATAAAACTAAAGTGCCATTCAAATAAATTGTTACTCGTAAATTATTGGGTAAATGCACTGTTAAACTAATACGAAGTAAATATATTCAAGATAATATTTAAATTTATTTTTGCTTTAATACAATGACATATAGAAGATAATCATGTAAAAGTGAATTGATCCACATAAAAATATATTATATATTTTAGTAACCGCTTTATATAAGGGCACCTTAAATCACTCAAAAGTTTGAAAATCCTTGGTGTATGTTATACAATGACATTTATTAGCAGTTTTGTTTTAGTATTATTAATATACTATTATAGTATGTATTATTTAAAAGGTTTTACTTTTTATTTAAAAACTAAAAATGTATCTAATATTTATAGTTACTATATATTCAGTTATTTAAATTGCCAGATGCTCATTTTAATAGTTTTAGAATTTACAATGTACAATAACAACATTGATTGTTAGTCTGCAACAATTTTTATCATAATAATTTTTTTCTGCTTTGTGTTCACTCAGGGCCTTCAAAGGAGAAAGATTTAAACCCAGGCACGATTTACCCTGTGCTTGGCAATTTGCTGTTCTTTCTGCCCCAACGCTACAAGGAGAAACTGTGCTGTGTTACCCCACTGGATGACAAGGTAACTCACTTAAATGCTCAGCTGAGCTTCACTTACGAATCAAAACCCAGTTTCAAATACAGCATTCTTCTATTTTGAATGGTTATGTACGTCTGTGTCTATGCTATAGTCTAAAGTCATGGACCAACAGCCTTACCAGATGGCCCAGAAAGAGAGCAATGGCATTGCCGGCACTAAAGAGGAAGACCAGCTCAGGGAAGAGGAAGGAGAACAGAAATCCGCCCAGCCTACTTGCAACCTGGCCCATACGTTGCAGGAAACAGCCTTGTGAAATGTCCCATACAGCGACAGTCCTAAAGGGTCTTAGTTTCCTACAGGACGTCGGTTATGATGCCAAAACAGCGTGCAAATTCACAATCTCACTGTTTTCCCCTCTTGAATTTGGTAAGAATCTTAAGTGCATAAGTTATATTGTGGGCCCTTTGCAATATTAGTACGCTGTGCCCTCAACTGCCAGTGATCTCGTTTATATGTGGTACCTTTTGATGTCAGTGGTCTGTCATAAAAATTAGATTACGTTTAGATCTTGAATGATTTGAGATGTATTGAGCGATACAAGTGATCACCTAAACTTAGTTTACATGTCCTAAACTGAATGTCAAGAATACTTGGTTGAATATTGCTGGTTCTTGATATACATACACCCACACATAAAAAAAATCATGCTGAACGTCAGGTTTATGGATGGTTTATCAGCAGAAAGTACTACATTTGCACAAATCTATAGTCGTTTAATGTCAGTGCCATTCGAGTTTTGGGGTTTTTCTCTCCCAGAGATTTAGTTTCGTCCAAAGTTCACTACATTTGCCTTTCCATTCTGTTGGCCTTGAAAGCACTACGGTCCATGTGTTTGTTCCCTAAACTGAGTTAAAAGTTTACAGTGAATGAAGAATTGCTAATACTGCAAATGTCAGTGTAGTAAACTTTTAGCTCGACATTCATGAAAGACCATTCGACTTGAAGAAGTCTCATGTTGCGATAGATACAGTGAATCTAATGCATGCTGAATCTCTAGTTCCCTCATTGAAGCCCATTGTTTGTGACAAGTGCCTCCTCATATGAATGTATGATGTAGTTTTGTGACTGGATCATTGCTTTAGTTTGCCGTTTCTTCGCCTAGCCCAAATGCCCAAATGGTCCTGACCTTGATAGTATCTGGAAGTATCTAGAAGTATCTGGATACCTCACTATTGAATTCCCATGATGCTTTGCATTGTGAGAGCCTGGCTAATTATAATTTAGCATCTCAGAAAAAGTTTTAAATTTGCCTGTATTAAATATTATTTTGGTATGGATGATTATTTACCAAATGGTCATGTTAGAAATGTTCTTGTAGGACAAGTTCTAAAGAATAGCCTAATCAAATATTTGATCTTAGATATAGAAGTAAAGATATGTGTTATTGTATCAAGACTAACCGGCACAGAAATTGAAAACTTTAGTGTGTTACTGACCATAATTCTCAGTGTTAGGCATATGGATTGATTTGGTTGCACTTGTTTTCTTGTGATTTGATATGTTTTTTTGATGTTGTAATGGGATTTTCTGTGCTTTGCTGTCTAGTCTAAAATTCATACCTCAGTCTAAGCCAAACCATTTGTAGTTGCTGTAGGATTCCTGAGGTCCTTGTATTGTGCCTATGACTGGAATGAAAGCTTTCTCTGAACCTGTCACAATCTCACAATCACAGGCAGTCAGTTATATTTTCAGGTTATGAACTCATACAGTTCAACAGTCTCTCATCCATCATCCTTTTTTTTTTTTGTTCGTTGTTATTGTGGGTGTATCAATCTTGGTCTGGTGACAGGTTTCAGTTTAACATTTGTCTCGAATGAAATCATCCTATGTGGAATCATGTTTGTCCATGTGCAAAACATAAGTCATCGGTCACACAGAGTGCATTTTTATATTCCACTGTGGTGTGGTTTTAAAATTATTTTCCAAAGTTAACGCACTGTTGCGCCACATCTCATTGATTTTTCAGCATCCACTCATGAGTGATGCATTTTGCACAATTTAAAAATAATTTAAAATAGAAGCTTTATTTTAAATGCAAGAATCACAACTTTTATCGCTGTGCCACGTGTTCACACTCATTCAGATCGATTTTGTAATTCTCTTTTTGTTTTTAAGCCACATTTTTGTCCATCTGCAACTTCTTTAGAATATCACGCAATGCACACTATAATTTTAGGACACTACTTTCATGTTAAACAAGGTTTTTAAATGGATCTCGATGCACAATTACACATCCCACGTAAATTTCCCCAAGGGTTTTACGTTTAGTTGAGTGGATGACCACTCTACATTTCATAGTAGCTTCACGCCTATATTGACAGCAATGAATTATGACATAAATCTTTAGCCTATCCAAAGGTACCTAACAGTAATTCGATTCAAAACTAGACGGGGAATAGTATTTGCTGTGAAATGACTGCAGTGGAGGAGATATGAGTTTAAAGAGGTCATATGATGCAATTTCAAGTTTTCCTTTCTCTTTGGAGTGTTAGAAGCTCTTGGTGCATAAAGAAGATCTGTAAAGTTGCAAAGATTTAAGTCTCAAAATCCAAAGAGATTAGTACAGACAAAAAAAGTTTGGACGCCACCTTCTCATTCAAGAGTTTTCTTTATTTTCATGACTATGAAAATTGTAGATTCACAGTGAAGGCATCAAAAACTATGAATTAACACATGTGGAATTATAATATGGAATTATATACATAACAAAAAAGTGTGAAACAACTGAAATAAGTCATATTCTAGGTTTTTCAAAAGTAGCCACCTTTTACTTTGATTACTGCTTTGTACATTCTTCATACCTCAGTCTAAGCCAAACCATTTGTAGTTGCTGTAGGATTCCTAGGTCCTTGTATTGTGCCTATGACTGGAATGAAAGCTTTCTCTGAACCTGTCACAATCTCACAATCACAGGCAGTCAGTTTATATTTTCCTGGTTATGAACTCATACAGTTCAACAGTCTCTCATCCATAATCCATTTTTTTTTTTTTGTTCGTTTGTTAATTGTGGGTGTATCATCTTGGTCTGGTGACAGGTTTCAGTTAACATTTGTCTCGAATGAATCTAACTATGTGGAATCATGTTGTCCCATGTGCAAACATAAGTCATCGGTTCACACAGAGTGCATTTTTATATTCCACTGTGGTGTGTTTTTAAAATTATTTTTCCAAAGTTAACAAAGAGTTAGTCAAAGAGTTTTCTTTATTTTCATGACTATGAAAATTGTAGATTCACACTGAAGGCATCAAACTATGAATTAACACATGTGGAATTATATATGGAATTATATACATAACAAAAAAGTGTGAAACAACTGAAAATAAGTCATATTCTAGGTTTTCAAAGTAGCCACCTTTTACTTTGATTACTGCTTTGCACACTCTTGGCATTCTCTTGATGAGCTT